>NW_019104282.1:0-89176 GCF_001856785.1 Myzus persicae
GCAGATTGGGGGTGGGAGGCCGTCCCGCGCGCTTGGGGCATCGTAGTGCAGCACTGCAAAATTGCCGAGCCTCCTTGTAAAGAATATAAACTGCAGGATGTGAAAAGTATTGTTGTGTCTCTACAATCTACATTCCATTGACAAAATCCCCAACACCATTTCTATTCAATAAGTGAAATATCTATTTAATTGAGAAAACATAACAAACATAACACCTATACTATAAAAATTAAAAATACAATTTTATATAAATATTAAATAAAGGATATCTCTAGGCTATTAGAACTCTGCAATGTGGAATGATTTTTTAATTTGAAATCGACAAAAATATGATGGTGGAGGGTGGGGTATAGTCGCCTAGGGGTGAATTATAAGATGTGTTAAATGTGTTGTAAAAATGATTCCATTAAATTTCTGTCAAGTGTCACAAATGACACTGTATAAAATATAGGTACATACCTATAAGGTGGTAGTAAAACGCAGAGACAGGACTATATTATAGACCTGAACAAATTGTACCACTAAAAACATATAATTTTAATGCTGGATCCACTCAAGGATATTGTTTTTTAAATTCTTCCCTCTCCTTGGCAGAAACAAATTTTTATTTTGCACCTCTATAGAAAAATATTGACACGAAGAGTAAAAATGTTGCTCTACAGAATGCTCAAGAACTCTACATTCAATATAATTTTTATTTTGTCACCAAAAATATGTGTTAGTATGGAATTATTCAATTTTTAGATAATTATTGAAGCAACAGAGCCATATTTAATTTATATGGCAGTATTTGTTATTTACTGAAGTCAAAATGTAAGACTGCATTATTTCGATATATAACGTTATTCCACTAAATGAAAAGAATTTTCTAGATTTTTGAATTATTTTTTTAATCACACAGACAACAATAAAAACTTACTACTCACCCCTGCTCTAAATGCTATGCTTGACATTGGTTTTTATTCTAAATACTGATATGAACACAAATCGATTTGAATTATTAGGTGTTCAATTATAATATAATATAACCTATAATTTTGAGAATGTAGGTAGGTGCCTAATAAAATACATGTTAAACAATAGCTATAAAATGTAATAGTTTTTTCTTTTTACTTCTAAACGTTCATAAATAAAACTTATAAGCCATTGCAATAATATTTATAATTATAATAACAATAGTTGATTACCTATGCGTGATTATCACTAATCATGTTGTGTCATTATCATTAAAATGATAGATACGCCTATTACGAATGGGATTGTCATAAAAAACAACCTCATCATACTGTATATAAAGTACATACGGACACTTGTAGACTGTATACCCAATTATTGATATCGTGATAAACTTATACCATAACCAAGCAGATTGAAACTTCGCAAAAGTGTAATATTATTTTAAGATAATCCTCTATGGTATAGGGTCTCCACAGAGTCTATGCGGTTTTTGTTACGCAAATATAGGCAAGTAATCCAGGATGAGGGTCGTCAAAGTGTTTTCATACTATTTTAATTTAGTCTAATAAAAAAGTTGTATAGGTATATAAATGAATATAATTAAAGTTGCAATACGCCTTTCCAGGTATCCCAGCACGTATGTATTATCAGACATCAGTGTTGAAAATGTTGAAATCATATAAACTTTAAACAAATTACTATTATTCGAAAAGCACATAAAGTACTCGATGATTTAACAAATATTATTTTAAATAACCTACCTACCAAATAAGTTGGCACTTATTATACATGTTTGTCAACCTTTCGCCCACGTAAAACATGTTTGTACAAGTATAATCACTAATCTGTTGGCCTTAAAGTAAGCAATACTTTGTGTCTCGAGACCAAATTAAAAAAAGTAATAATCGAGTATTGAACCCTCCCTCCATTAAAAATGCACGGGTGAGCCGTACTGACGTAATCCTTTGTATAGTTCGTACGGTCGGTCGGTTAATCAAACACAAATCCGTCCGATGTGGCGATATGGCTATATATTACGGTTATGTGATACTGCAGTTGCAGTCGTGCGCATACAACTATATCCGTACGATATGACTAAGGTCCACAACACCGGCGGCAGTAACAATAAAAAAATAACAACAAATAACAATAATAACAACAACACCGACGAGTAATAACCACTGCAGAGATAAAGTGTTATTGCTCGAGCCGACATCATGCGCCCGTCCTACAGTAATGTGACATGCGCGAGCACCGGCCGAGGGGACCTATCCCAACCGGTGGCACTCGTCGCGGAGAGCGAGAGCGAGCGCGAATCGCCGCCGCTTTTGAGGCGATCGTAGCGTATAGAGCGGCGGACGGCCGACGACGGTTGGACGGACAGACGCACGCGACGACCGCACATTTCGAATTTTTTTCGTTTTAGACACGTTTTGTTCGCCGGCGCACGTGGTCGTGTCTATTATCATTTTGTGCAAACGAGACGCCTCCTCGACACCGCCGCCGCGGTCGCTTGTTTTCGTTTCGTCGTGTCAAGTCCGAATAGATAATAATAATATTACGCATTGTCTACGCTGGGCCCGAGTTGTTCCCGTCGCCGACAATCGTACTGACCGAAACAATATTTAATATTGTGCACAGTACAATAATTTATTGTTATTGCTTGTTATTTATTATTACCGGTATTATTACACTGTACAATATATGTAGCCAATAAATAATATATGGTCTGAATCTTTTTTTTTACACGTCCGTACGTCATATCGTAGCGCTGTGCGTCTTCGCGTCTTTTACGAGTGATAATGCCTTTCGATTGACTAAAAAATAACATTTCCGAGTGTGTGTGTATGTGTGTCGATCTTTAATTTTAACGTTCCGAGTGACCAATTACTATCGTCGATACTATTGACGAACAATGGATTGCATGCCGTTGGGATTAAAACAGAAATCGTTTCCAAAATGTTAGTATACGGTTTCACTTTGTGGCATGATATTATTGCACCTTTTATTGTATTAAATTATTGGAAAAATCATTTTTAAATACTTTTAAATTATATATATATCAGTACATCACTACTACTTGTATAAGTGTACAAATACTAACTATACTAACTAGAACGTATGAGACACAGTGGGAATAACCGGTACTCAGCGGGTCTATTTTGCCGGTTCAAAAGTGCTTAACTTTTATTTTATTTTATCCATAAGCCGATTATTTGGTCATAAAACATTATCTCTATGCTACTCCCTCTTCCTGTGTACACCATCTGCTTTTAAAACATTCCAAAATTGAGTAAAGTACTTGTGTTCAAGTAAAAAGTTGGTGAGTAACCGAGTACGATATTACCCCATTTTTTTTGTTAGGTAATAATGTTCATGTAGGAGATTACTGCAAATCTTTTGGTTTTTGGTAAAATACCTTCAAAAACATTAAACTGATAATATTTTATTGTACTAATTTAATAGAAATTTTGAAATTTATTTTTGAAGACTATGTATTGATTTATAACAAATACTGGCATAATACAAACACACATGTGTATAAAGTTTTTTTTCAATTTATTATTTGCTATAAAATGTTTATCCTACTATAGGCAATGAAATATTTACTTAATTTCTAAATTATTATCATAATATTTTAATAAGCAATCTATTATTTTCTATACATTTCGTTAGCTATTATTTTATCCGTTGTAGAATGTATAACCGAAGCGGGTGGTATCGAACATTTGAACAGCAATATTATGGGCGGTACTCTAAGTCAAACCCTTCACTGATTCTTATCCTCAAAAAAATGTTGGAGGTATATTAAGATAAAACTATATACCTATGAAGAATAAATAACTATTTTAATCTATAATAATAAAAATCAATATAGTTTAATAAAATAACATTTACAACAGATTTTAATAACGATACTACTACCTAATAAGTAGTTAAATATAATATGTGTTGCTGTATGTTGAAATTATTGAAGTACCTAATGGCTAATACCAATTATTACAAGAATGTGAAAATCGGTTATAATTATCTGCAAGTAAAAATCAGTAAAAATCACATTCACTTGTAAAAATATTGTAGTACATCATTTGTTTCTAATTTCTATTGTTATTCAATGCAATCATTCAATTCAATTCATCGTTGGTGACAACACTCCAAATGCCACCTTGAATTTTATTTGTTTTACAAACAAGTAATTATTAGTATGTTAGAATTGTGATTACCAGTGCTCGAGATTTTATGTGATTAAAATCTTAAAAATATGCGCATACATATGCACCAACAAATATCAAAATATGTGCTTGAATATGCATTTATTTTTAATTAAAAAAAACGTACTTATACAAAATTTAATTTTAAAACAAACAAATCTTGTACATATTACTAAAAATTTATATCTCATACATAATATATTAATAAAAAAAGGACAAACTGTTGAATAGGATATCTTAGGATTTTTTCAACATTCAGTATCTTTTTCAGTACCAAAGCATATTTTGTTTTCTAAATAAAATTATTGTAACGCGTCAAAAATGAAAATTTTACATTAATATCTTTAATTTACTGATTTACTAAAAAATTGATTTACGAGTAAACAGTCAAAAATTATTTTTATATTATTTTTTTAAAATATTTTAAAATATGCAATCAAAATCAATCAATCTTAAATATATGCATGTGCAGTAGAAAAAAATCCCAAATATGCAAAAATATGCCCAATACATTTTTGAACTTAAACTCCTAATACCACAACAAAAATTTGTACCGGATCAGATTTTTTCTATTTACCTCCCAAACAAATATGCAAATGCATAAAGTCCCGAGCTATAGTGATTACATTGATGATACACTGTATAAAATATCATTCATTATTAAATATTGGTTTGTTTTGACTAGTCACTGCATGTTATCAGGTCTAATGGCTTTATTTAGGTTTGTATAGTTTTTTTCAAGCTTCATAAAAAGGTAATAGATTGATATTCAGTGAATATGCGTAAGACATTAAATATAACAGTTGAATCCACTCAATAAAAAGTGAAAATTTGTAATTTGCTTTTTTTGTTATTAACTTCTTATTACTTGGTCTGCACTATTGATTTCCTGCAATGGGGACAGCACTCCTCTTCTTAGCTACAGATTGTAATTACAATAAAACATTAAAGAATTTACAAAACTAATAAAAATAATTATTTTAATACTTGAAAATTGAATTGATGTATAGAATTTGAATTCTAGCTTGTACTCATAACAAAAAGTTGTAGTTATGGTTTTCAGTTAATTAAATGCAGTTATATATATCATTTAAAATAGAAAGCTTTTATAAACAATCAAATATGATTTACCGTTATCCTAATATATCGATACTGGCAAATTTCTATTAAAAATTGTATTATACATGGAAAGTCAATTTTGTCTCGTCAGAGTTCAAATCGTGTCAGCTGGAAAGGTAACAGGACCGCTGTCCAACCGAATATGCCCAGTGAACAACAGGATAAGGATAATGTTACCGACAAAGTAGAAAGGCGTATGGACGGTGTGTTATAAGATGTGATGAAGAGAACAGGGTGCATGTGAAATTATTTTTATGCTCTTCGATATTTTTTGATAGGATATATCGTATAATTATCAATACATATTCATGCATAATATACTATATGGATAGTAATAGTAGGCATAATTGTATAAATAATGAGGCATATATTGTCCTAGACAATACTTTCGAATTGTCCTTGACCTATGTGCTTATGGAACCTTCCTTGTAATTGATGGACCTACGTGTAGGATCTAAACTATATTTAATTTCATGGAATAACATCCGTTATGTTTTGTCGAAGTACAATAACCGATACAGATGAGTCACGTATCATAATTTCCTACACGATTAGTAGAACCTACCTACACGACTGCTCCTACAAGTGAGATCTACCATACCTACTATATACGACCCATTCGCGTGTAATCGGAATCAAAAACCCTATAACGTGCACCGCGTCCTCGTGTAATCATCGGTCAACTTTTAAAATTTCAATACTCGATGCCCAAAGGTTCATTAGTCTTTCTCCGTGTCCCAGTTCAGAAGATAACATGACCGAATTAGGCTTACGAGGGTTATCGAATGTTATCCCTACATCGTCTCGTGACTCGTATTCCGTGTGCAGGTTTCAATGCGTCTCTCTCTCAACTTTGTTGTTTATTTCTTGGCTATTGTTTTTCAGGTTCAGTTTGTTAATGAACTTCTCAGAGATGTTTGTTCTACATTGTGTAATTTAGGCCTGTAATATTTAATAACATTTACCGTGGCTATATGGAATATGACGTATTATTACTACAATACTACACAATACTTATAAAAACATAATATGTACACATACATACATACCTAATCGGGAAAAATGTATGATAAATTAAAATTATTTCTCAATGCTCACGCAATAATACGTAGTATATGGTATCATTCTAGTCATTATACTCAGTAGTCATATTCTATTATTCAAATAGAAACATATTATGTTAAATGTACACGATTGCTAAGACAATGCTTGTTAAGATATTTTTATAAGGGCTACCGTGAAATTATTCTCTGAGTACATACATCAATTATGTAAATATAGATGTTAAATAATATAAACAGCGTTTATAGTGTTGTTGTGAACATATAACATTGATTAGTTCATCATACAACAGAAATTATTTCCGCGCTCGATATTGTTTGCATATTCATATATTACAAGTGACATGAAATCGGTCAAGAACGAATCAATCTGTTCTCCTTAATTTGAATAAATCAATAAATAATAACATGTAATAATTAACATGAAATTTGCAATGTTATAATGATTTAAATTCTCATAATTATGACTTTTTTATTCTTATAATATGATACTGTATAGAAAACAGTAAAATCATCAGAATATGATAACTGATATGTGGAATGAAATCAAAGCACTCAAGAAAAATGACGTTTTATTTGTCAGAACGAGAACAATTTCGGGAGATTAGTCCCAATTAGAATTTGTTTAAGAGAATGAGCAAAAACAAAAAAAAAGGTTATTGGACGGATAATTCAACTCATAGAACTTTTAAACTCTTCTAAGTTTGAATTACTTATCGCTGATACATTTAATTGAGATGTCCATATACGTTATGGTAATATATTTTATGTTTGTAAAAGATACTTTTCCAGTGTATATAATATCATGCGAGTAGTTGTCCATCAATCATTTTGGGGCTCAAATTTGCACTTAAATAAATAATGTACCCCGATACATTAAATGGTCGTCGTGACACAGTGGTGGAACTGCGGGAACATCACATAGACGTATTCTATTTTTCGGGTCGCGCGCGCTCGCGAAAGAGAAAGTGCAGACCGTCGGCGAACGAGAAATAATATTGATACACCGCAAATACACGTCTCGCTGGGGAGGGGCGATGTACAGTATGATAATAATAATAATACGTACAACATAATGTCAAGATCGTTGGAAATTCGTGGGTCTGAGCGCAACAACGATTTTGCCGTTAAATCGCGAGAGGGGGATGCCTCGGTGACTGGAACGAGTGACGCACGCGCGTGCAGCAGACGAATAGAGGCGTCTTAACGGCTGCGCACAACCCGCGAAACGCGCCCACTTTCATCCCCTTGACAACCACCACCGCCCAATAGTCCAAGACTACTGTGATTATAAACGGTGAAATATTATATTAATCGCAATGTACAGATGGGAGGAGGCATCAAAAGCCTCGCGAAAGCTTTAAACACTTGTTCATGGGTAGTTTATTCAATTGTTGATGACTGGTACAATATATTCGAAATTTGTACGAAATAATAATGTTTAGATTATAAAACGAAAAACATTTAAAAGAAATCAAAAGTCGATAATTCGCTGACAAATATTAGGTTGAAATCTGAGATAAAGGCAATTAAAAATGTCATTATTTCGATACATAGATACCTATAATATTTTTAATTTTTCAAAAATTGATTTCGTACAAAACTACAAAAGTGTGTACTTTTTGAAATAATGATGGTATTCACTGTTATAGAAAACACCATGCATATATTATAAATATGTCCTGGCAAATACAATTATGTACTCATCTATATTGTACACACCAACTTCCTACAACTTTCAATATATATTATCTGTCCAAAAAGGACTTATAACAATGATCATAGTGTATTAATGTATAATATATATATAAAACTGAATGAGGTAAAGTTGAATGGTTTGGTTTTTGCTAATATATAAATAAAAAGGATCTGGAATATTACAATAAGTAATAAAACTTGGCAATTACACAAATTGAAAACCATAATTTTCGCTGCGTACTAGTGTATTTTTTTACTTTTAATAATTAAAAATTACAAAACGCATAAAAATCATTAATATAACAAGTAAAATAATATTTGTAACCTACCTTTAGTATTTAGTAGTAGTTATTACTACATATTACTACATAAAAATGAGAAGGGACTTATTATTTGGTTTTTATAATTTACTTAACTTTTATGTTCTTACACGAAAAAATTCGGGACACAAGTACTCAACTATAGTTTGACCACAAGAAATTATCGGAACTCAATTCGGAAAGAATTATTGCCGTAGGACGTAATTCGTATACTTATGCAGGCTTAATTTGGGTCATTTAAACTCAGATTTATTGAAGTTGTGATAGTACTAATTAAAAAATACTTAGAAACTTGGATATTAAATAACTTTAATAATCGTTCAAATAGTTCTGTACTAATGATTGTAGTAAATAATGAATTTAACTGCTAATGTCCTGTATACCGAAATGCCGTAAGTCGTAATTACACTACAACATAATATACTATAATATATTTATTTCTGAGTGTTTGCAACAGGGTAATTAATACGTAAGCTATAAACAATATACGATATACCTATTAGGTATATATAGTTATAACTATATAAGGAACTTTCATTTTCAATTAATAAATTGAATGTGATCATTATCAACACGGCAGTAGTATGGGTATTATACTGTAATTTATAACGTATAAGTGTTTGCAACATACAATAAAAACGACAGATTTAAAAAAAATAATAAAAAGCCCAACAGTTGACAGATAAAATTGCCCGAGTGCAGTGTGCTTGTTTGTCTTCGTTCACAATTCCGCGCAGAATAGAAGTGCTTCACTAGATATAATCAGAGGTGTTCCCATTCATTTTTTTGAGAGTATACTAAATTACTAAGATGTCAAGTACCATAAAATACTACTGTATAGTACCGTATATAACCATAATTTGCAAAAATACCTTAAGAGTATACGGCTTATATGTGGAATACCATTTGGGATCACCCTTGGGTATAGTACCTTTGAGTGACGATGGTAAAATTAGGAGGGGGTGGTGACAAGTCCCCCCATTTGATGAAATTTTGGTACCCCGATTTAAATTTAAAATGTAGTTTTTATGACCCATTAATGATTAAAAATTAAAATAATGTTAGACCCAACTGTAAATATTTTGATAGATGCAATGCCGTATGCAAACTGCAGTTATAATATTTTTTAACAATTTTAAGTTACCTTAAAAAAATAACTTATATGATTAAGCTAGAATACTAAGCTACATTTATTGAATGTATGCTAAAATGAAACACTTTATTATACATGTCTAAATTTATGATTTATTATGCAAGGCATTTTAGTACGGAAATTATGTGCAGGTAGCTATGGGCTATAGGTCGTTTATGAGCAAAAAAAATACAGCTACAACTATTTTAAGTACAAGTATATCCATGCTGTGAAAAAATACTGTATGATTAAATTTTAAAAGGATTATATCTATAATTAAAGACTCATAAATTTTAATAAATTTACATTCATTAAATTTGTCGATACTCATAATATTTGCCAATCATATAAATATATAATGGTATAGTATCATTAATGAATTTAAATGTATTTTATACATTTATAATGTAATTTTTAAACATAAAGCTAAATGAAATTAATCACTTATAATAGTTGCAATTTTTTAACCATGGAGAATTATAATATGTTAAGTTGTAAAATTTGATTTATTTTTGCAGTAATAACATAATTATCCTAATCCATTAGTATCGATGAATTCGATGAATGTATAATTGTTGGTATATACTCAGACACTCAGTATAGTATAAACCCTAATTACTAATTAGTATATCAGATATCTACAAAACTACCTTTAATCTTCCTTTCTAATAATTTTTAATCATACATAAGTTCAACAAATGCTTGTGATTTATCCTTAAACTGGAATATTAACTATTTGATTTCAGGTAGCTTGTTTACCACCAATTTCTGGGATCATTACAATGATTATCAAGACGTACACCGACACGCTAAAGAGTAAGTACATACAAAGATCTCTAATATTTAGTAAAAATATGAACATTAAGTAGGTAATGAAGAATTTGCTTAACAGAAGAGGATTGTAGTCATTTTAAAATTTGAAAGTAAATTGTCACAACTTTAATTGATACTTAGTTAGATATGTATAAGTGTATAGTGTGGACTTGTACGTGTCCTTATTGTTATGATAAAAGTCAAGTAAGAGTATATAATATTATAGAATAGAATCAATTATTTTAATTATTCTTAATGCATAGAAAATGTATTTATAGTTGTTATTTGTTAAAGTCATGAATTATTCTTACAATATGTAAGTGATTAAAATCCAAACAAGCTATATTGATGATAATGATGTTTTCTGACGCCGTTATGTTATGTCTGTGAAGTTAACAGCCCAACATTGTCAAACCAATTTCTGGTTCATTACAAATACTTACTAATGAACCACCATGAGGGGGTTTCGATTTTTAAATATTATTTATTTATGTGTTTTCAGGTTGCTGCGCGAAAAGTCTGCGCTGGACGAGGACTTCGTAGCGTTTTGCATGCAGAGGAAGGGAGCGGCCAAAAACTCTTTGCGGCACATAATCGATCTTCCGGTAAGTGCCCCCTTATGAAAAAGACTTAAGTAAACATAACATTTAGGGAACCATGAGAAAATGTGTATGATTCTACACGCAAAGTTTCGCATTTATATAAAGTTGTTGAGATATGGTTTTTCGAATATACCGCGGTATTACTGGTTAAAAAATAACAATATGTTAATATCATATTAGGAAATCTTGCATAAATTCATCTGTATGTAACGTAATAACAATAAATGTACCTATATTATTGCAATATGATAACGTTAAACTCGATTCAAAAGAGAAAAAAAATGTTTCATCGTGAATACGATAAAAAAGTATGCTATAATTACTCATACATTAGTTTCACATAGTATATTTTAGCAATGAATGATGAGCGAGTATATAATAAATTAAAATGTACACTACAGGTCTGCAGCAACAATGGGTTTGATTGCCGAAGTACAATAAAGTTACGAATATTGAAATATATAATATTATTATGATTTTTACCCGCGATGTTGATATATTCCCAAAAACCGTTAGGTTACTAGGTTAGGTTAATAAATTCGATGTCGGGAAGGATATTATGAATCGAAATAGTTATATAACAGTGACATGTGTTTATTTATTAAGTGTGTATGTGCATAATATATATACAATATATATATATATATGTTTAGCGTACTATATAACCATACATGCCATTTAATATAACGCCTGCATTCCGCGCATAATATTATTGAGGACACCACGACAACTGCGGCCATCGGATGGACGATAATATAATATCACAGTGGTAGACTTTAATATTATTATTTATATTATTACGCAAACCTTTTCTTCACCGTAACGAGCGTGAAGTACACCCCTCTTCCTCCACGCCGTGATTCTGCACTAAACTTTTACGCACAACCCGTCCTAGGACAAACGAGTCCTAGCGGCGCCTGCTTGCGACACTTCTGAAATAGCGGGTCAAACCGCTGCAGCTCGAATGGGTCGATTGTTAATAATATTAATGTAATAATATTTAGAATACATTTATCATGTGAAAATATTTATTTCTTACCCATCATGATATTTATAATAATTATAATAACATTCTAATGCACTCATCAATTAGAAAAAAAAATGCGGGTAAGTGGACGTCACCTTGCTGTACATTAAGTGTCTAGGAGTTCGCTGTAATATGGATGGTATTAAATTTGAAATCAATGATATCATATCAGTACGAAAAACGATTCTGACCGGAGACGGTACGTCAGTCTAGAATTTTTTTATTGTTATTACTTGTTATTAATATGGTAGCCGATAAGTTGAATTAATATTATTATACTTAAATCATCAGGGATGCTGAAAAAATATTAAATATAGATACCTATGTAAAATTGGGCTGTTTTGGAACCGAGTTCCAACAAAATGATAACCGATATTCTTTGTGTAAATATACAATTTCGTCCAAATTTTAACTTAAAAAGTCTGTAAAAAATAACCGTAGTCATATATTTTTTAGATTTCTTAGTTATGGAAAAACTGCTTAAGTGGAACCTTGTTTTAAATTTTCAATCCTTACCTATAAAAATTTAATATTTAACTATAAATATTTAAATTTTAACTGCAAAATCATTTTCAATTTTCAACTTGATAAATATGACAATATTTGAACACTTTAATAAACTTATAAAAAAAAATGTGCCTATGTATTTTTAATATTTTTCAACTGCTATTGTAACAAGTTATGAAGAGTCTTGTATTATATGTTCATACTTTTTGACAAAAACCAATACAATTTTATTGACATTTATAGAAAAAAAAGAATGTATTTAAACAATTGGTTATACATAAACTAGGTAATCGATCGAAAAAAATAATCGAATAATATATGTTTTCTATTATAAAATGAATTATATAATTATCTTATATTCTTATTGTTATTCATATTACTTTTTTTTATTTACTGATGATTTTTTTGTTTGATGTTCAAATATATATTATAACAAATAATTTGATTACAATTATTAATTAATAATTATTAATTACTATACCTTAATTAACGAAAAATATAACCAATATGTAGATTAAACAAATTGAAAGTAGTAAATTTGGCTTATGTTATTTGTGAGTTTTATCCAACACAGTTATACATTTTATACCTAAGAAAATAAACAGCCAATTAAAATAGTCAATTAATTGTTAACTCTTTTCGTGCATTTCTAGTATAGTTTCATTTTTAGAACATTTGACGCCAATCTCACTAACAGCAACAATAATTTATAATTTAATACCGAACCACAACAATAAACTTAAATACCTATTTATTAACAGCGATCCATATATATATACCCCAGTAATCGTCATATTCGTCATATTCGTCATTTTCGTCACTTTCGTCACATACGCCACTCCCTTCATATTTGTCACTTCCATCACTTTCGTCACTTCTGTCACTTTCAGTTGTAGAACCAGAGACTGTTGTATTTTCATTATTACTTGTGATTCTTGTGGTGATCGTAGATTTAGTAGAGACGTCATCAAGATCACTTGTTGTAGAACCAGAGACAGTTGTTGGTTCATTATTACTTGTGGTTCTTGTGGTGATCGTAGATTTAGTAGAGACGTCATCAAGATCACTTGTTGTAGAACCAGAGACAGTTGTTGGTTCATTATTACTTGTGGTTCTTGTGGTGATCGTAGATTTAGTAGAGACGTCATCAAGATCACTTGTTGTAGAACCAGAGACAGTTGTTGGTTCATTATTACTTGTGGTTCTTGTGGTGATCGTAGATTTAGTAGAGACGTCATCAAGATCACTTGTTGTAGAACCAGAGACAGTTGTTGGTTCATTATTACTTGTGGTTCTTGTGGTGATCGTAGATTTAGTAGAGACGTCATCAAGATCACTTGTTGTAGAACCAGAGACAGTTGTTGGTTCATTATTACTTGTGGTTCTTGTGGTGATCGTAGATTTAGTAGAGACGTCATCAAGATCACTTGTTGTAGAACCAGAGACAGTTGTTGGTTCATTATTACTTGTGGTTCTTGTGGTGATCGTAGATTTAGTAGAGACGTCATCAAGATCACTTGTTGTAGAACCAGAGACAGTTGTTGGTTCATTATTACTTGTGGTTCTTGTGGTGATCGTAGATTTAGTAGAGACGTCATCAAGATCACTAGTTGTAGAACCAGAGACAGTTGTTGGTTCATTATTACTTGTGGTTCTTGTGGTGATCGTAGATTTAGTAGAGACGTCATCGAGATCACTAGTTGTAGAAACAGAGACAGTTGTTGTTTGAGGGACACAAGTGCAGGGTTGAAAATTTATAATTTCACAACAAAAATAATGAACAACTGTAGTTGTAGGTATAGTATTTGTAAAAAGCATATTTGTAACGCTTTGGTTTTTCATTAATCGTGTAGGTACTGATAGGTGTTTTGAACGTTCAATGACAAATCCTGACGTCAACGTTGTGATGGTCAATATAAATGAAAATAAACGGATAGTATTCATTTCTGTTAACAAAAATAGGGACAATTTGAAGATTAAATTGTTTCGTCTAAGAAAATCATGCGTTACAGAAATAGTTTGTTGTGATATATATTAATTTAACTACATTATGTTAGCAGATAGTTCGAAATTCATAAATCAGAATTCAATTTATATTTTAAAAAATATCTTTAAATCAAGTTAGGTAGGTAATTCATTAATTACTTAGATAAAATAAAACGCACACGATGTATAAGCCTTCCAATATTTAATACATTTTTAAAAACATTTTACTTACCTATTATCCAATGCAAGTTAAAATAATGTAGGTAGAAGAGTTTGTTTGCTTAGATTTCTCCAACTAGTTCACAAACAGAAAAGGCACTAGATCCAGTATTGTAAAGTACACTTCTTAAATAGGTAGGTACTAATGGTTTATTTTTTTACCTTATCAATAGAATATAAAATATTTTCTTAGTTAAAGTACCTAAATTGATTGTTCTTGGTATTGTTCTATGATATTTTAATAATATTGTGCGTGTACAAAATAATAGCTATAAGTATTTTAAATAATACATATTTTTACTATTCTTATTTAACTTGACCTGTTGCTAAAAAACTATAAACGTTATCGTAGATCTTGAATTTCATATAATTTATTTTATGCAACTGAGTAAAGTACCTATGTTATACTTCATTCCTGTATGTATATTGTATAGGTTACAATAACTAAACAATCGTCGATAATGATACTTTAACACTGGTAAAGAAATTTTGATGTGGCCGATTGTTTTTTTTTTTTTTTGATATCTACAAATTCAGATCATCAAAAATATAATTTACAGTAACCGTTTTATATAGTTCATACACATATATATATATATAAGTTATCTATTAAAAGTATTGAAAAAAGGCATGCCCTTCCCATTGATGAAAGGATCCCGCCGTTTTTTACCAACACTAATTAATACTAAATAGTAACTGATTTGATAACTGTGACATCAGAAATTGATAAGTATACATATAGGTAGTGTTCACGAAAGAACTTACTAATAGGTAACTAACCTAATTAAGTAGTTAACTTGTAATTTTTTGTAATCATAATATTGAAAACGCTTTAATCTGTTAATAATCAATAAACTCAAAAACAGAAAATTCGAATAAAAGAGTGTTTGCACATACTTTGTCCTTGTTCATATTTAATTTACCTAGCTTCATAGTATACATAGCATATTTAAATTAAACTTAAAGATTAAGAGAATAATAATATATAATTATATATCATACAGTGGACGCCGCTTATAATACTCACATTGGGACCAGCACAAAGTGAGTCTTATAACTGAATGCATCTTATAGGCAAAGTGGAAAAAAAATTAATTACATATTTATGAATTTTATTTTACTACATATTTTTCTTTAATTTTAATACTCTAATACATATTACATGTGACATACGTAATATTGAATAAATTAAAAAAATTCTGATGAAAAATTAAAATTACAATACATGTAAAAAATGATTATATGCATTAATAAAAAATTATAAAAGATGTATGCATAATGTAACTATTTATTATTTATGAAAAAAAATTGTGATTTTGTTTTTTTTTTAGTTATAAACTAATATTCCGGAAATATATTGGAAAATTTAAAAGCCGATACAATTTGTTGTGCATACACACATAATAAAGCAAAAAACATTAATTTATTTCTAAATTTTGACCAAAAATGTTTATTTTTTACCATTTTTTTTTACAAAATTTGAGTCTTATAAACGAATTGTTGAGTCTTATAACCGAATTTTTTATAACGTTTTTGGATACATCCGGACCGTTTCAGAAAATTTTGAGTCTAATAATAAGCGATTGAACCTTATATCCGTGAGTCTTATAAGCGAAGTCCACTGTAATACTTTAGTTGGTTAGTCAAATTATTTATCCTGCAATTATTGTGTAAGTATTAGTACCTAAATATTATTTTATAGTTAATAGTAATGTCTAAAACATTCATAACTTCATCAATTTTTAAAAAATATTTTTTACACTGTTACTATATGTATGCGATACACCTTTGTTGATATGATAGCTTTTGTAATTCAGTAGTGACAGTTCATTTTGTGTGCATCAACATGCTGCAATATTGTTAAATTTAAGACACAAATGTATACTTAGTTGTATTTACCATAAAATAAGTTTGGTTTACTATTTTTACATAACTAGTTCATTTTACAGCTAAAAACATAGATGAATATATTTAAATAATTTGACAATCCAACTGAGAGTATTTTAACTAATAACTATATACCATTGCTAAATTCTTACATTTTACTACATTTATTTAGTGCATAAACGCGTTATGCTATACAACGGCCATAATATTAATAATACAAAATATGGTCGCAAAAAATTCTTAAAAACGTCAAACTTATAGTACATAATATAATATTTTATATTCGTATAATCGTATGCTAATTTATGAATTCGTTGAATTTACGATCGTTAAAACTAATAAATAATAGTTAATTATTCAACATAAAATCGTGTTCCGTAGACTTGCGTATATCAGATTATCAGAAGTCAGAGCTAATTACAAGGCATATTATTATATTATTACACGATGACTATATATTACAATATATTTTTTTTTTATAAGCTCGTATAATACATACAAATACGGCTCAGCTTAGATTCATATAGCTAAATTCAAATCTGCAGGTATATGAAATAATGAGCGAACAAGATGTCGAAAAATAACATTACAATTTAAAAAAAAAACAGTGAACTATTGCTTTTTGCTCAGAGTAGGTTTCGGAGTGTGCCTCGTAATTTCTTAAGTCAATTCAATAGAAGCAGTTCATTATAATTTAGATTTCATGATTTCCTATATAGATTCCTTGGTCAATACTTATAATATATTATTGTTATAACTTAATAAGTTTTTAGTCTTTAATTTTTCTTTTTTGCCTACATGTAATTTGGTAGAGTTTACTAGTTTAGACATTTTATATACGTAAGTTTAGTCTAAAAATCCAATTTTACTAAAATTTGAACAAAAGAATTAATGATCAATTTTCTATATTTGTAACTGTTTGTACAATAATTTAATAACAATTTCAATAATATAGGCATACGAATCTTTAATATTTTTTAATAGTTTTAATAACAACGTATAAGAAACTTTGTATGACAATTGCAAGCTTTTTGACCGACTGAAAATATGTTTATTGGAATTTATAGAATAAAAATTTAAAATTTAAAATATCTATAAATACATGGCGCAAAAATATACGAAATATGTTGCTAGTTAAACCATGTAGGTAGAGAAAATTCTGATATAAACATTTATTTAAAACGTCAAGTATTTACCGTTATTCATTTTTGTCTACAACAAAATAAGAAAACCGTCAAATTCGTCAACATTCTAATTTCAGACGCTTATAAACTTTTTTTTTATCCCAGTAAGTGATAAACACTTACTAAGAGCCTTGTATTAAAATTGTAAATCTATTAGGTATGAATATTTAAAATTGTTTAAATTTTTAACTACAAAATAATTTTGTCTTGACTAAAATATTTAAATATCTGGACTATAATATCAACCCTAACTCATGCTTTTTTGTATACTGAATGTATGTATATACCGCAGTGAGTTAACATACACTTGTGCACATTCGATGTTTTCGCCATTAATAAAAATAATAAACAGATGTTACATTGTAACTAAAATTCTAAATACTGCATAACCAAATTCAGCTATTATTAAACGAAAATCAAAAAACTTTTATGAAATATTAAATATTAGAACTATTTTGTGTATATTATATTATTTAGGTATACAAGTATACTGTATACCCTATACTTATCATCGGATAAATGATATTATTTATTATTAGATACTGTGACAGCAGCCATACGTTTGAATTTATTTGAACCTATATAAGCAAAATAATATGTTCGAGTACCTACACACTGCATATATAATACGTACAGGCGTACAGCCAAATTGGTAGTATAATATATTGAGTTTTTCAAGGTCTTTTAGCCGTATTCTCAAAAGTCATTTACCCGTTATCGGCATCGGTGCCATAAATAATGTATAATATATAAATGCGATTGATATTGGTGAGGCCAATACTATAGAAATTCGAGAACGCGTAACCGACACTTGGAAATAAATAACAAAACTCGGAACGATGCAAGACGTAATAACGCTTCGTAGAGAAAATAAAACGAAAGAGTAAGGACACGCATAAGGAGCGCGCGCGCACACACACACACACACACACGCACACACACCAAATCGTATTTAATAAGAGTCGACCTGTCCCGATGAACCAATATTATAATATTATGTATATATATTATTATGTATAGTACCTAAATACATACGCGTGTGCCCTATAATTTTCTGATCATAAAATACGCTGCCGACCGCACGACGAGGGGGAAACGCTGTAGAAACACTGCATAACAGTTCCAGAAGACGAAGGATATCTCTGTGGAAAATGATCTCGTTCTCTCCTCTAAGCTATCAGAATATTTGTGTTATTTTATCTTTTGAACCATACCAAAGTCGTAAATCTTACATAATATAATAGGTACGGAAGAAGTTTATCCAACAGCGATGCGCTCTCCTGACACATGATATCCTTGATCACGTTGACTTGGTATGAGTTGTTCATGAAGGCTTTTTTGACTAATTTTTTCTGTGTTTCCCTCATCAGACGCTTTCCCTTCATACTTGTTCATATGTAGTATCAGTGTTGTTATGAAATGCGCTACCCAGTCACTGAAACATTTTATCTCAAATCGGCGTAGTATTATATGATAGGTAACGTTCCAATACAAGACCTACACGTCATGTAAGTCGGCTTTAGATAAAAGTATTTACGATTTTTAGGAATACAATTTGAATCTTGGAATTTGGCAGTATGACTACCATAGATCTTGTGTTTAAAATTTATGAACATAACAATTAATAATATTATACAACATAAAATATATTATGAAATATGTAGCTATAATTTATAAAATAGTTAAAATAGATAACCTAACCTTATTGATAATAATTATGCATGATAAATAATTTTAACACCCCCTACCATCTACCCCCACTTACATTTACAAAGTTATCATGAATCATTGCCCAAAAGATAAATCTGTAATCTGCAATCTGGAGTCATCTTACCTCTACAGACTACAAGGCGTACATTATAGGCAAGAGAATTTAAAAATCTAATAATAAAAATAATGCGATGTTCTCAACTCACTGTCGCATGTTTGGTTGCGTTTCGTAACCTCTGAGGCACTGCACTTTTACATTCCGCGAAAATATAATTTTAGATATTATTATGTTATTATAACCATTGAGATTAAACTTCAATCAACTATATAATTTATAGTAGATTTAATACGTTTTACTATAATAATAGATATACACACTGCATCGTTTTGTCTTACACTCGTTTCATTATCCATTCTACAAATTTTATGTAGGTTGTAGGTACTAAAGCTGAGACATTTTGAGTTTCTTTTAAGACTTGCGCACAAAGTGTCGACCGTCAGTATTATTAACATTATTATTATATGATGTTGTAACCTCGCCAAAACAACAAATATTTGGACAACGTCGTTCGCAAGGTCGTCCTCTACAACGAAAGACGAATCGGTTTATAACGCCTATTCTAATTATTTTTTTCTCTCTCTCTCTATTCATACATAGGCACATACATAAATTATAATTTACACTTGCGAGCAAACGTTTAGTTATCTTCAAGAACCAAGTTTTCCTTCCCCTTCGTGACAGGAGTGCATTTCACCAGCGTGTATGATATGTGGTTAAGTGAAAACGTTCAATGACGTACGTTACAAAAACGTTCACTTTTTTAAATTATTATAATATATTATAAATGCGGGCAAATAAATACATGTAGGTAATTGGCCATGTTCACATATACATAAATAACAGTGAATAACAATATTATGCGTCCTCCGCCGAGTCGATAGCATTAGCAACATCACAATATTATGAGGATAACATTCTATACTGTGAGCCTATACCAAAGGCGTACATAATAATGTCATTTGTAGTACCTATACGTGAAATAAGATTTCGGCGATATAACAAATCGAGGAGTTTCCAGGCGTGGACAGTAAACCGAAAACAAAATAAATTAAACACACAATCGAGATTCCATCTTTGCCGGCTGGGTGTCAGGTTTACTTAAATTTTTCCACACACGATGTGCCTTACAGACAAAATAATAATATTCGCTTGTCGAAAACGGCAAACGGCATATATTAAATACGTACGTCGTGTACCTATGACGCGTATTATGCAATGCCGTAGCCACGGGGGAGGGGGGATTCAACCCCCACCCCACCCCGAATTATTTTTTAAAAATAATATTTAATTATTATTTAAATAATAATTTTATATTTTCATATTTTATTGTATAATATAACATGTTTATACTCTAACCCCCCCCCCTAAATATGTTTCCGGCTACGGCCTTGGTGCTAGTACTGTGTAATATGTTTATGTTTGATGAGATATAGTATACATAGGTCTTGTTTTGAGTAGTTTGTAGTATTGTTACAGCGCACAGGATAATGATATTATAATGCAAAATGCGACGGACGATCGGCAGGCGGTATATGCTCGTCCGCGGCGAAAAACATGAAGGTATATATGTATAGGTGTGCGCGTGTGAGAGATACTTATCGTAAAACAATAACGCGTAAACGCTGCACGTCCTATACATAACATTGTACACAAGTAACATATATTATGGGCAAGGTACGCGATATTCGTATGATAACAATATAATATCGTGTTTAATGTAACGCTACGCGAAAAGGCTCCACGCGCCGGGCGCAGTACGTCTTCGATATATTATGTATAATACATATTTGAGGCACGATTTAAATTTTTTCCGCGAGTCTGCCGCGACAATCTGGGCCCATCGTGAAGTCAACCGAATGCATGATAGTGTAACGCAATACAACACAAATATACCATATTATTATACCAGATACCTATACAGCTCGAGACGGCGCGGTGGTGGGCGTCCTAGAGTTTTGAATCGTTATTCGGGGATGCATTGTTCGTGCACCGTGTCCAGCGTGAAACAATCGCGTTTTGTTCTATATTTATATATATTTTTTTTCATATTGCATACGCTTTGGTATATTATTGTGACAAGAGTATTGTAAACATATTATATGGGCGTGTGTGTGTATCGTATCGCGAGCACTCGTAATTCATTGCCCAAAATATAACAGTCTCGACGTTATTCGCCGCACGCCATAATAAAATATTATTTTAATGTATTGTGTTAAAGCACTTATTTATGTGTAATTTTGGTAACTTTTCGTTTAAACCAATAATTTTCAGTAACAAACTACTGCCATAACGTAGCGTACACAATACGGCGGCGCTGTTCGGCGATTAACAATAATATATAGGTTGGAGTTGGAAAACAGAAAGAAAATGCGTTTTATTCTCGAAGAGTACCTGCGCTTGGTCTTGCGCAGGCCTATTATTTGGCCGTCGGAACGGCCGAAAACTACCATATACCACTGGTGCATAATAATATTTTCACGGGTCTTATCACTTATATGGGTATATTATACCATATAGGTGGCTATATTCACCTCCTACACAGGTGAACGAATCTTATACGACGATATTATACACCTATTATGCGCGTGGAGATAGTCTTAGACGTATGCGCATTTACGGAATTGTAAATATTTGCGTGTGCCAATAATAACAAAAAACCAAATCGGCGGCGGCCAAACGGGCCACCGTCCAGCGGAGCGGATAAAATATTATCGGACATTTACCGTTACAAAATAATACCTACGCCGTCGCCGCCGCCGCTGCCGCCGCACATGTCCACCTACACGCGACCTATCGGGGGCAAAACGGGATGTACCTGTATTTTAGGCGACGGGGCGATGACGAGTGTTCGCCTCTCGGAAATCGCGTGACACGCCGCCGCCGCCGCCGCCGCCGCGGTTTGGGTCGAAATAGATATTATGCACGGGCGCAGGTATGGTTATCGGTGTACGTTATATTTTTTTAGTTTCTCACTTCTCGACCGCAGCGACGAGACCATTCTTCGGTTTCGTTTGCACCGTTATACTTGTTTGATTTCGAATTATTTTTTTTTTCCAACGCACATTTTTCACCTCTATAATTATTATATTACCGTCATTATATTATCGGTATGTGTTCGTGGTCGTCACGTGGTCGTTGTCGTGTTTTTGTTTGCAGTCCGCCCGAGAGACAAACGAAATCTCAAATATTTCTCCATTCTGATAAGCTGTATATTATATATTTTATGGGCACCGTGTAATTCGGAAAACGTTATGTGTGTATATATAGTAAAAAATGTACATTCATATTATACGTGTTGTATGTGTGTGTGTGTGTGTGTGTGTGTGTGTGTGTGTGTGTGTGTGTGTGTGTGTGTGTGTGTGTGTGTGTTGATGTAATTGAAAAGACGTGTGCCGTCCTCCGTATAAACCGACTGTGACTAAAAAAATGTAAAAAAATAATAAAATACAAACTATCTGCTTTGAAAAATACCGTTGAAACGTTATTATTTTGACACCTAGTCGTCGCCTGCACTCGTCGTGGTCGCTGGAGTTTTTTTACTTTCGTCCGCTCGAGTATTATTATAGATGTAGTATAAACTGTACTTATTACAATATTTTTTAAAACGGTTTGGATTTTATTATAATATATGAGTATACATACTACTCTACGGTGGTACAAATATATTATACGACATATAAATATTATGAATCTAAATAACGTTCGGCAAGTTGTTTTTTGTTCCAACTGAAGACATTTTAAGTACTGAAATGCAACACGAAAAAATTGTTTTCAATTCAACGAACTCTGCTCATCTGCGTACGAACTTCCTGTGGTAATGCACTCTGATATATACAGGAAAGTAACCGTTCGGATCAATTACAAAAAAAAAAATACAACCTACTTGGATCAATCTTGGTTACCTATCAACTTGGACCAAATAATATTACTCGATCATCTCCACGTTGTGTAGTTAAACTCTTAAGCATAATAAACAAATTAATATTATCAGTATAGGTATTCGATGGTTACATTTTCATACTTATAAAATATTATATTTTCAATATTTTATAATTTGACATTTGTCTTAAAAATATACCTGCAGTATATCTACTACAGGTCATTAGGTAAAAATCAAAAATAAATTAATAATAGGTAATCGTTACATTAAGTTATTTAGCTATATGTATATGTTCGAATGTTCCTATTGTTAATTTTGAATACCATAATTCTATGGTTTATATCCATTTTCTATGGTTCTACTTGTTGTAAAATGTATAGGTACAACAAAAATACCGTTTTACGGTAAGAAATTCAAAATAATAGTATAACGTATAATGTATGCAGTTACTGGATTAAATGGATTAACACGAGTATTCGCGTAAATCGAACCGATAAATCTCACACGAGTCGCTAACCGACTTTTGACACTTTTTTTTCTTCTTTTGCCAGAACATTATATAATTTATTATGGTAAGGAAAAAACTGTCAGAGAAACCGAAACGGCACTGCGCCATTATTATGTGCGTTTGTGCAACACACGCCGAGTTTTATTGTAATAATAATATTAGTCGGTAGTGAGACAGAGCCAGAGACATATTATGTCAGACAGCATATAGGTATGATAATGACAACAACGACGAAAACTAAGATAATCGCGTTATACACGCGTATACATACATCAAGATCTTAACTTATTATAATTCTTTGTAGACTTTGTGTACGCATAATAATAATAATAATAATATATATATATATATATATATATATATTATATAGGTATGTAAACTGCCTGCCCACCAACGTATATAACCAGTACAACCATACCGGACCTACCGAGAATAACCGCAGGACGGTGTTTATATATTTTCGGGTTATTTTTTTGTATTCGCCATGTATACCTATCAAAGTACACGACACGTTGTGACCGATGGCGAGGTTGGCAAAGTTGGTTGATTGGCAATCGCCGTTTGATCAGACATGGATGAATTTGCATAACACGCACGCCATTTATGATTCATTGCATCGCTGCATTGGCATTCGCTCGGCGATTTTTCGTTCGCATATAATAATCCTCATTATCAATAATCTGCGCTGATCGTATAACTAAGTAACGGAAAAGCCGCAACAGTGCAGGAGTTATTCTGTAACCAAAATCATATTTTTGTGCGGATTGTCGATAGATATGAAATTTTGTAAAATGTACCAACAAATTATTTCTAACTAAATAGATAACGATAATTTGTTTCCGTTGTCCGTACTCCGACGTGTGATCCAGTGGGGAATAATGTTAAAATATTTCTTAAGATATTACAAAAGCATTATTTATCCGCCATCCCTTATCTGTATCTGCAGGATAAGGTACACCACGTTTGAAAATTTTATATCAAAACGTGACACGTTTAGGCACTAATTGTTTCTGATTCAACGATCAAATTTGTTCCCAGATACTTCCCTCCAAGTGTATGATAAGAGTATTTTTAGGAGCTGAAAAATCTTTAAGACAAAAATAAATAAATAAAAATCTCAGTTTTTGATTTTAAAGTTGAAAGTTTTAACTTATACGTATACCATTGTTTTACTTAACATTTGTCTAATTAATTTTAAAAAAGTTCCATCCCAAATAATATCGGCCTTGCTACTCGATAGTATCCTAAAAACGATCGTTTATCTATCATATGATGCGTACCAAGCGATATCTGTAATTTAACGTTTGTAGGCTAATTATTTTGTTTATTTTTTTGTAATATTATTATTATTATTATTATTATTATTATTATTATTATTATTATTATTATAGGTAGCAATATTGTTATCAGCACTGTTAATATAGTTCAGTTGTTAACCAAGCACACGTCATGTGTACAATTGTACAATATACAAAATTATGCTTGTAATTAACTTAAACGGGTCTAATCTAAAGTAGTAAAGGGTATATTTATACTTAATAAATCACCATCTTCACATATTTTGTACATTTTTTCTAATACAACATCTCAACATGCGTCAAAGTCGTTATATTTTATCATGTTGTACAGGTTTCAGAATTTCTAGCTGATATTTTTGCAGATTCGAGTAATTTTCTGTAAACGCGTAGTGTCTTGTATTTATATTAATTTTATTCTGTATAGTATTTTAGGGTCTAGGGTGTGCCAATCAAACTACTATATAAGTTATGTTTAATTCTCATACAAACACTACGCCGCAAAAAAGTGCGGAGGAAGAAAAAACGACACTCAAAGCCGCCGCTCGTTCACAAATGTATCTATATTTACATTTTTTTCACATTAAGTAGGTATAATATATTTGAACACAAACATTATAATAAACACATTATATGCACAGCGTTAAGAAGAATACACGAGACTGTTTATACTTATAGTTTAACCTAGGACAAGGAAAATTATTTTACCCAAACGAAAACCCATGTAATAATAATACATGTATAATGTGCCTGTAGCAAATGGAATAATATGATTTTGAAAGTAGAACGTTATGATAAGGATTTAATTTTATTCATACGCTTGAACCTTATACGGCTTAGCTTATTAGGCAGGTAGATTTTTCTGTTTTTTTTCTTCTTCTTGTTTTTTACACGACATAGGTGGTTGAATTATTGAATATACATCATTGGGTTAACACGAAAGTAACATTAACTGCAGAACATAAACTGAGAATGTTCGAAAATCCGTTTAAAATGTGTTTGCCGCTCTTCGATATAGTAGGTATATCGACAGGAATATAATTATATTTTTTTTTCTTTAACGAACAACTTATTTCTCTTAACCTCTATCAAATATAATATAGATATGGGCAAGGTATGTTTTTTAATACTATATCGTGATATTGAACTGTAATGTATACATAATATAAGCTTTTAAAAATAATACTTACAGTTTATACTTGAATACATATACTTTAAAGTTATTAATTATTATTTCAAAATAAAACTACCCATAAATATTTAAATTGTACCTACTAAATTACCGTACAGATCCGCATAAATATGGTTATTTATAATACTCCATTATCTTGGTTTATCACAAAATCACATTTGTAATTGTTTTTAGGGTTTTTGACAACACTCTTAATATGCAGACACAGAAATCTATAAAAATGTAAAATGTTTTTAAACCTTTGCTGTAGAAATGTACCAATAATATTATATAACATAAATCTATATAGTGTAATGAACTAATGACTGTAATCTGATTTACAATGGGTGTATTCAAAACAAAACTAAAAAATGGTTTTTCTATAAGTCGTTGATATACGATTAGCCCATTAGCTTTAAGATCGTAAGATTTTTTTAATATTTTGGATCTTATTGTATCATACATTACAGGACTTTTAACAATATATATTTATTTAACTTTTATTTTTTTATTACACGATCTATGCAATAATTATTTACAATAGTTTAATATTATTTAATACTTTAACCTTAATAATTCTACAACCACTGGAATATTAACTACATATTTTTACTCTCAAGTAAAACACCACACATCTCAACACTACTTTATACTTACAAGTTGTATCATTTACAATAAATAAGTATGATGCATAATCAAGCTTGAAACCATTGTGCCAAATCAGGCACTAATCGTCAAACATTGTTCACGTTAAACACTAACGTGCGATAACAAAAATATTATTGTTATTATTATTATCTATTATGATTATTGAACGACGGCTGAGCACTTTCTCTGTAAATCTGTATACGAATAAATTTAAACGAAAACCTCTGTTCGGTACGCTTCAAAATCCATTACTTATCGATGATTGATTATCTATTATTCACTTTTAATAATTTATTTGTTTATGGTATTTTCACTTTTATTGGACAAACTTCAGTGCAGAATTGTTGAATCATTTTATTGAATGTTTTTATATCCTTATACATATTTTAATAACAGATAAAATTAGAAATTGTCTAGGATAATTCAAATGTAAAAAATGTATTTTTTTTCCATCGTGTAAAAATATGCGACATATTATTATTATGAAAATCATTATATATTATATTATTCTACTGTCTTTATATAGTCGTTAGTCGTTACTATGTACGATGAATGCGGACACGTGGTAGGATGATTAGAACCATTTCCGTAAAGAACATTATTATGTGAGAACTCGTATAATTGAAAATTATTACTGTATGATTATATGTTATTATCATTATTTTTATATGACTTGTTAGAAAATAATAAATGTTTTCTATAATGTCACAAAACTACAGAAGTCTAGTCTCACTTAATTATACACTAACAGAAAGTAAAACACAAATAAGATTTTTTTGTACAATAATCATTATTGTGACATTAAATTTCCACCTTTTTTTCTAAACCACAGTACCTATAGTTATGACTAGTATATATAGATATATATATATAATATATATATATATATATATTTGTTCTACCGGTACCTATAATAATACGGTTCTTTCAAGAATTAATTTTTTTTGTACAACACTAACATTGTTTAAGTCGTTTTAAAACGAAATAGAGTGAAAAAACGTAGGATTTAAAAATAATTGAAGATTAGATTAACGAACGACTACTATACCGTCGCACACGACCACTAATTCGAACATTGGCGGTGGCGTCATTGCAGACAACACGGTCGTTGGGCAACGGGAACGAAAACTTACGAAAACCCGCGTGCCCTGAACGTTAATCTAATTATTATTTATCACCTTACGATATCGTGTCAACTATTATAAATATAAATGAGACAATACGTGCGCCGGTGCACACATCGCAGGGTGAAAATAAAAACGAGCGTGTCGGACTCACGTATGACGAATAATGATAGTATCGAATACACGGTAAATAGTTGCGTAAACAGAAAAAAAAATTATGAATATTATATCGAAATATTTGTGCGGCGCATATTCAAAATAACGATAATACTTACACGTATCGTAAATATTGTATTATTTTATGACACGATAGAGTACAATGCTCGCATGTAAACAAATAGCATAGAAAAAGCATATCCATGGATCATGTATAATATTATATTATTGTACCTACTTACATTACATTTTCCTGGCGCGTGCAGCAATGGGCACAGATCGCAACTCTGTTTTCTCGGGAAATATTTCCAACATCACGCGATTGCCGGGCCGCCTTAGCACGTACATATATATATAATGCTGACTATTCGATAGCACGTGCGAAGTTCACTTTTCCGTGGCGCGCGCGTTCATTGTTGTCGGAAATAGCCTGTCGCCTTTATGAATTGGCAATAGGTATCTCCGGCGGACTACATAATATTATGTATAGGTACGAGTGTGTGTGTGTGTGTGTGTGTATGTTATATTATTTAGGTACATGCATGTACATATACCTACTTGTCTATATATATATATGTGTGTGTGTGCAATACTATAGTATATAATATTATATATATGTATACGGACGAACGAGCAATCGCGCGTATGAACCAAAAGATAACAACTATGTAGGCAGTTAATGTGTATAGTATGAACTATATATAATACATATCATATACCTACTAAAGTAAAATTAAAGTTGTATTTATATATATATGTATGCTGAAATGCTATACATTGACGAGTGATTCTGAAGAAGATTACTATGAAACTACGACCTATATATATATATATATATATATATATACGCTTGGCTTTAAAATATAATATGTTGCCATTAACCAGACGGAGAAAGAGAGATTATATAATTGGATAAAAAAACAACGAGTGAAGAACGCTAGGGAATGTTTGAAATTATCGTATTTCCAGCAAACACGTATCGAACTATACCTATAACCTATACCTACTCCAAATCTAAACTTGTTTGGAAAATATTTTTATTTACTAGATTTCGAAATAACTCCATGCACTTAATATGTTTTTCGAAAAAAAAACCAATGACCCAACTAACTACAAACTACATAATATAAATACTTCACTAGTCTCTGCGTTTAAAAAAAGTTAACAATTGTTTAAATTATGTAAAACATTTACCAACATCACCTATCTCAACACTTATTACACTTTCGATGTACAATATAATATAATATTATATTATGAATAAAATGAATAGGTAAGTCGTTTTTTTCAACAGTACGTTTAATAATTTTATTATGTGTTATATCTATACAGTATACACGTATTATATTATGCATAATGCATATATAATTAAAATAATCATCTGGCCATAATATTATATTGTCTATTCAATAGAAATAATATTGTGACTAGGTGAAATCAAAATACATTTCTAATAACACAGCTGATACAAATCAAAAGGATTTTAAATAATAAATAATATGTTGAAGATTTAATCGAATCGAAAGTCCGCTGCAGTTCGAAATTAACTCAGAAATCACGATCAATTCATTTACGCTGTCTTTATAAGGAAAACTGGTGGGTATTAAATTCATAAAAAACATGATTACAATATTATACACGTATAAAAACCTTAATATACCAATTACCAGCAGCGTATAGGTAATGCACATAATATCAACGAAGAAGGTTTTTCTACAAACTATGCATGTATAATATATTATGTATACCTACCGTCGCAGTTCTTGTCATGGCTAACCGTCTTAACTAAGTATATTTTCTTTTCAATTTATGCGAATTGGTTGCATATTCAAGTATTTATCATATTTATATTCGTACGGTTTCGCAACATTTAACAAACACGAAATTGGAAAAAAATAAAATACCTATGCATATAAAATTAAAATTAAGTATAAATAAGGTCAGATTATATTCATTATAATACATTAGTATAGTGTGGTTTAGTTCGTGCGTAGTCGTCGTTAAAGGTCTTAGCAGAAGAGTTACGACTCAAAAAGATATCAAAGGGTGCAACTAGGGGTGGCTACTGCATTGTACGGACTGTCCCGTTGCATCCATTGTTTGCTTATTCCTAAGCGACTCCCGTCGAAAAATGTTTTACGATCAGGTACATTTCCAAACGTCTAAGATATCGACAAATATTGTTAAGGGTTATTGACATACTGATCAAATTACAATCTGATACTCAAATAATTTTAAAAGTGGCTAGTAAAGACCCTCTCATGTGTGAAGTATATGGTGTAGAGTTCACCGTTAAACACATAATAACTGAATGTCTAATGTACACAGACTCAAGAATCAAACACCACATACCAATTACCATACCAGTTAAATGAAGACTTCAACAACAACATCATCAACTTCTTAAAGGAAATTCATTTATAAAACCTAATTTAAGCCTAAATTAAATGTAAGTCAAATACGAAACAAATGTTTATGAATAAGTAATGGCATAGAAACTGAAGTTTTTACTTTCATTAAAAAAAAAAAATGTAAAACACCAACTCATTTCATTTTAATTTTTAATGTTAATTTATAATACCTACCTATGTTTTTTTATGCAACTCCAATTTTTGAAATTTATTGGCAATATAGAATTTATAAAAACACCGACACATTTTTAAGCGTTTGAGACTTCTATGTCGAGAACGAATTTGTGTTGTCAAGAACGGGTGCCATTTGGAAATTCGCCTCTTTTTAAAGTGGGAGCTAAATAGGTTAAAGCCAACTGTCCACCGCCATTGAAAAGTTATTTTAAGTATTTAAATAAAAAGAATTATTTTTACATCACATTTTTATCAAATCTTGTTTTATTGATAAAATTATCTGGAGCCATAGCCCATAGGACTAGAGGCATGGAATTCGTATAGTTGCATTTACGTCTTGCACGTACCTATTATGTAAACCAGGAACAAAAATTAAGTGTCAACTTTACATTATATTACATGAATTAAATGCAGAGTTAAAATATATCGCTATTTACTCATATCGACATCGTATACTGTATGTGCATTGTGCATATAGTGTACGGTACATTATGATAAGCTAAATAGCTGGTTTTATACGACTCTATATCAAAATGACAATTCATGATAACAATAAAGATTATCACTCACTGCTGGTGTGTATGGTAATTTTTCTCGAGGTGAAACGTTTCTTCACACAAATACACAATACATGTGTATATAATTTATAAATTATATTATTGCCGCGGCGGCGTCGGCGACGATTTTCCGCGGGCACGCGCGCGCCGCCCATCACATGGACAGTACGTGCAACCGCGTCATCGACGAAGTATCCAATTTTCGTGTCCTATTGTATGCGTCGCGTACTACCTATATAATATAAATATAAATTAATAATAGTAATAATAATAATAATAATAATAATACTATAATAATGAAACATTTTCTCCTACGCGGAGCTGAAAAAGAAAAAAAATTGACAAGATGGGCTCTTCTTGTATTATCTATGTGAACACTTGTAACTGTAAGATTATTGTATAATTATATACATTGTTGTTATTGTTGTTATTATTATTATTATTGTTATACTAACGTATTACACACACGCGTTATATGCATATAATGAACAAAATCAAATTATCGCCAATCATAAATTTTGGATACTCTGTGCAGCATATTATTATGACCGCGGGCAATGTTCAAATAATACTGTACAAAGGGAGAAACAAACTGGTAAGCGGCTGTGCTCTAATATTCATAATAATATTATAATATAGTACAATGAAAACTTTTAGTCAAACCCAAACATAATCGTTAATTTGTTGGAAAAGATTGGTCATAAAGTATATTGGCAACGGCAAATATTATATATACTTCATAATACAATATATACGTATATTGTGCATAATATATTTTAAACCAGTACAGGATATCAAGTTTTTGTTGTGAAAGATATAATTACAATATTATACATAGGTACACATTATTATCATATATAATATGCTCCTTTTACCTATATGCATGTGCCTATGTAGGTATTATAATGTTTTTTTTTTTATTACAAAAACCTATATCCACGTTGCGCAATATTTTTAAATGAATTTCCACATAAAAATCGTACACCCAGGTACACTTCACAATATTATTATGATAATATAAACGCACGTCGCATCGAGTAAACATACACTTGATAAACTGCAATTATATGTATACGATCTACGGCGTATTATATATAACTTGTATTTAATCAGGCTATTATAATGTTCTGTAGTGTGTTATATACCCTACAGAGGCGTACCAAAACACTTTAATATGTAATTTGTAGGCAAAGTTCTACTTGGAGGCCAGAGAAGATTTTGATCGTGTTGAATAGTGTTTTAGTATGAAATACTAAATGCGAATATAAAACGAAACTGTACAGTGTATTTGCGGCCATATAATATGCGAGTCATAAAAGTGTAAAACGGACGAATTGAAGCCCCACAAATTGTAATGTGCCGTGTATTTCGCATTCCGTATTGACGTTTTCATAGCATTCGTTGTCAGACACGTTCGTATTCACAAGACTTGTAAAAGACATATTATTATGTTCTATATCTTGATCGAAACTCGTGGAAGCAAATACTACTCAACTAGGTATAATATAAAGATAAAAATTATGTAGGTAGAAACGTATAGGGCAATAAGTCTATGATAAATACGTATATAGTAAATATAAGAGTTCTAAATTATGTGGCTTTTCTCACGTTTATTATTTATTTTTATACCTACCTTTTTATGGACTCAAAGTTGTGCTGGGTATGAGTATAGTATATTTTTTGTTGTGAAACCGTTGTATACTCTCATCTCATGATGACATCTCCTTAATGTAAAACTTGATGTGTGGTCTTTGTCTTTCCATAATACATTAAACATTGCACATATTTGACAGTTGATGAACTATGTTAATTTATTTGCTGATCATTTACTACTAAATCGTGAGAGTGTGAATGATCATAAACACTGCACTGGGGTTGATCGCCATACTTACAGGTGTGGAAAAATCGTAAATATTATTCATTACCAATTTTTAGAGTTTTACTCTTAATTTTGTTTTATCTCTGACCCGCGCGTTTCATTCCAGCAGTACGTCGCTTTATATCATCGGTATCATAATATCAACAAAAAAAAAAGTACTGCTGCCATTGGTGTGATACGTTTACTGATTTTCTTCCCTTTTTATTTATAAATTTGTTTTCCTTTCCACACCCCTTAACTTGAGACGAACGTTATATTGCAACATAATACACTGCATCATACAGACATGAAAACATAATATATTATTATAATAATATATTGCAGTTTATTAGTATAGGTATACCAGTATACCTACATGCACAGCACACGTCGAACACGATGTTCAATGCCAAATCGATTTTAATACATTCAGTCACGGTGTGCGGTTATACACACGAAGAGTGCGCCTATATATATTTTAAATGCAAAGTAAAACGCGCTCGTATATTTACGCACACACGCACACACACATGCGTTCTGTACTCATACCTAATACTCCTCATAATATATGCAACGACGGCTGTCGAGTTTATAGACATTTTACAGCTTGCACTGTGTCAATCGTGGTTTGACGTAATCGCATTCGCGAAGAGACTAAAATGATCATTTTTTTACGAAGAGAGAAAAATACATCACTATAATATTGTGAATATATTATAAAATAACCATGTTTAATCATATGATTTAAAACAGTTATATCTGCAAGAACCATAATTATAATTTATAATAGTATAAGTATTATCAAGAGCGGTCCTAGGTTATGTGGGACTCAGGACAAAATAGTTCTTGGGACTCTGTTGACAATCTGACATTTATTTTCTTTGAAATATACGATCTATTGGTATTACTAATACGTACATTTTATGTAATAATAATTATAATATGTTTTATATTAATTTACAGGACATCGGACCTACTCTGGTTGTGGAACTCCTAAAATTAGTTTAAATAATATCATTATAATTAGCTAACATAAATATTATTTTATTAAAAAACATTGGTTTATTATTATCGATAATAAATTAAGTTTGACCATTTAAAACGTGTAAAAATAATAGATTATCTTGTATTTTACTGAGACATTTTTAAGTTGTAATTTATATTATTATGGTTATGACTTATGAGCCATGGCCCATAGCTTACCGCTCACAAGTCACTCAACAACGCAGATCGGTGTATACGCGAAAATAATTTTTCGGGAATATTGTATACACGTTTTGGTAAGAGTGTATGACCTTAACACACTATACATACTTGGAACAAAAATGTGCAGTTTATCTGTGTGCTGACGTGCAGCTGCAGTAAAGAATTGAATGAAAATACGTATGTGTATGTACCTATACTATAATCGTGTGCACTATCATTAAGTCATCATCCTGTCCAAACCGCTTACGATGTACAATTTTAAAAATATGGTAATAATATTATAATAGTACCTACCTATATTTTACACGCGCGTAATATTCTTGCTCTGATTTGAAACTGAACTAGTTTTCTTTGAAAAAGAACATAAACATTTATGTTATTTTTGTATTGATTATACACCATAAACATACATATCATATATTATTATAGTATTTTATGCAATCTTTATAATACTTATTGGCTATTTTAAACAACTGGGAAATCGCCCTAAGACCGGAAAACCAGATACCAATATAAGTATCATTAAAGTTATTCAGGTACCTTCTAAATGTTTAAAATTCGTCAATTGCATCGTGGGCCAATCATAATATGTTATTACACCAATTATACAATCATGGAAAATGCCAGACAGAAATTAATCACAATGCAGGTAATATTATATACAAATTGTATACAGCACACGAAATTATCCATTACAATTAAGATCTGGTGAAGCACAAACTCTGATTCTAGGATCGAATGGAAAATTATTGATGTTTGTAGATATCCATATTCAGTGCATACATGTTTAGGTACATTATTATACAGGATGATTCGCCGAGCATGCTCACCATCCCCCAATTTTCTCTTTAATAATAAAATTGTTCAAATTCTGATTTTCGGTATCTATATATGCATTATGTATATATTTTTAATTAATTAGAATAGAACTTTTATAAAATTTATTATTAATGGGTGTCTTGTAATGATACTAAATTCTTTTTTGTTAAAAGCCAACCATTTTAATTGTTAGTTATTGATTAGCAGATGTTTTTTTATTATTCGTAGTAAAGCTTCAACAAATAATATTATTACTTATTAATTATTAACTTACAAAAATATTAAATACTAATGCTACATATGAAAAAATACATTGAATTTTCTAAACTGAGTTATGCATACCCAATTTATTTGAGAAATATAAAATAGGATGATTTCATTACTGTTGTCTTTAATTAGGCTCAGAGCTTCGAAGATGTCTAGAACAGCTGATTTGCATAGTTTCGACAGTAAATAAAGAGGTGATAATTTTTTTGAAAATGCTGATATATTTAAATTTAAAAATTCAAACTAATAATATCTGTGTTATTAAATGTACCCATGCACTAATAATAATAGTTCTATAATATAGTTTTACAAACATTTGAAATATCTGTAGGTAATATTGGAGTATTGGACCTAGTGTCCAAAATACTAGGAAAATTTTTAAAATTCCAAAAATAATAATTGATTAATATAAATTATTAATTACCAACATTTTAAAATCATCATATCCCTGAAATCTTTGAACCTATTACCATGGTCAATATCCTATTATCCTTATAGTACGTAATAAATTAAGTAAGTAAAATAAATCAAAAACTACGCGTTAGAAGTTCGATTTAGATGGGTAAATCAACATTGACAAAATAAATGTATAATAATTTTCAAAACATAAGAGTGATTCTCATTTGAAAAATTAAATTAATGTCGCCACATTCCCATAATTGGATTTAACTAACATTTATATTTATTTAGCTCCCATGTACATTGTAGTTCTGATGTTTCTGGTGCACCTATTTTGGTGGGTTCTCCTAAATGGCTAAATTACAGTGAAAAGATTTAGTAAAAGTTTAATGTCACGACTCACTGATCAATTTTGCACGAAGCCCTGACAATAATTTCTATCTTAAGATCCTCTTAAGCGCGCCGTTTGTTTTCTCTCTCTGGCCCACGCGCAATGCTTTTTATCAATATTGTGCGTGGGTTTGAGAGAGAAAATAAATATTATTGTGCTGACATCTTCTTTAATAATCCTCTGCACAGGCCACTCCTTTAATGGTACATAACAATTTAAGCATTTGAAAATATGGCCCTTAAATACAGTAACTAAAAATTCTAAAAATCAAAATTTGAATGTTTTTATAATTAATTAAGGAAAAAAATTGTACTGATCATGTTTGGTAAATCACTCTGTGCATTACATTACATTATTACACGTTTGGACTACCTGAGATTTGAAATGAGTGGTTTAAGCGTTATTAGCATTATTAGCATGAGGGAATTTCAGTGGACGATTTCATATCGTAGGGCATGCTATTTCACAGATTATATTAAGTAATAATAGTAATAAGTAATAACACTTAGTTCGGTGGCCGCTGTGGAAACCCACTGATCTCAGATTATTATATTATATCGACGGCGTAATAATCGTTCCCCGAGGTACATTATGTATCACACACAGAAAACTATTGCATGTATTAGGTATAATTATTTATTATATAGTGTTACGCTTGACTTTCGGAATAGTATGACGAACGGATGAGGTGATAGCTGACTACCTCACGCACTGAGGGTCTCGAGTCTGGACCACACCACGATAGGTACAGCGTCACAGCCTGCAATGTCGCGTTATATTGTATAAAATAATAATAATATAGTTGTAGGTAGTATAACAAAGACGCGACGTAAAACCGGTAACTAATAATAATAGTAATAATAATATTTTAATATTTATAGCGTCCGTAATAATTTATCATTCCGTCGGACTCGTCAGAGCTGCAGTGCACGCGGGGAGATTAGACTACAATATTCAATGCGCAATCACAAAAAATTTGAACCCATTTATATATCGCGGGTATTCGAGTGTGTGATACGGTTTATTCGTATATGCCGCCGCCGTATATTTGATGATGTTATGAAACTTTATGTATTCACCAGCGATGGTATAACACTTTATTATAATATTAGGTTTTTGAAGGTACACCTAGGTATTATACGAATAAAAACTCACATATTTATTAATAATATATTCCGAAGCAACAGGCGTTTTAAAATAGTTCTTTGCACGTCCCCTCCGCCTGTATGCCATCAATACATATAAATATGGTATTTTGAGTGCCATTAAACAACTCGATATACAGGGTGCATGGTTCACCAATCATGCTCATTCCCATATTTTTCTTTAATAATAAATGTGTTCAAATTTTAAATATTCTGAAAAAACAAAGACTATATTTTCAAATTCTTGAATTATTTTGTACTACTTACGGAGAGTTATGTTATGATGCAAGCTTCTGATTTTCAAATGAGAACTCTTCCCTTTTTTTTTACTAAAAATTTTTTAGTGGTTAGTTTTTTTGAAATTTTAATATACCTAATTTATAATTCGAACTACTTGAGAAGTTTCTCAGTTCATAAAATATAATACTAAGGATAATAGTCTTTTCAAATGGTTTTACAAAAATATTAAGAAGATGTTATCTAATCACACTCTAAGTGCTAACATGTCCAACCATTAATGCTAAAACTAGTACACAAAAAATACTTGTTCGAATTTTGATTTTGATACGTCTACGTTTTCAGAAAAATTAGTTGCCAAATAATTTTCAGGAGAAAACATTTGAAAACAGAAGTTTTTATACAAGACACTAATTAGTAATAAATTCTCAAAAAATTGAAAATATGATCTCAAAGTATATTTAAGAATTCCAAAAATCAGATTTTGAATGTACTGCATTATTAAAGAAAAATCAGGGGGTGGATCACCTATAGTCATTAGCAATATCTAGATTTTTACAAAAAATATTATCAAAATATTATGAGACTTCGCTATGATTAACGTCTTTATTATAGTAATATGTAGTATACGTCTTCATAATTACTACACACTCATAGTTATTTCAAAATATTCACCCAGAAAGAGATACTGATATATTATACTAACATTTTACCTTTTACAGTGTTGTAAATCGGTCCATTTTCCCGAAGCTAATTACGTGAGTAATTCAGTGGTTCACGGGTGCTCGAACTCGTCATATTTGTGTTGTCGGTGCGTTTAGGTGTTGGGTGCGTGTTGGAAGAGGAAAAAGTCTTCTAAACAAAATATTATAAAACTCGGCGGACCGTTGTTGGACAGCGTTACACAAATTAGCATAATTAATCGAATATGTCATAAAAATCATACGACCCGTTGGCGGCCACTGCACACTGGTGTTTAATATTATTACTTTCGAGTATCAAATTCGTTATTATACTCGTATGTATATTATTTATATTTTTTTTTCCAAACTCATTTTTATAGAACTGGAAACTACTAGTCTTAACTCTTAAGTCAAGGTCAGGTTTTTTTCAAAACTAGAATTTTGTACACATATATAATATCTTATGTATTATATTCGATACAGTGCACCACAGGCTGATGTGTAACCTAACATATACATTATACATATTACATGTATGCCGTGCTAAACGTAAAAAAAATAACAGTTTTCGTATAAGTTAGGCAAAGTAATGAAATACTCATTGAAATGTAGCAAATAGTGAATAGTGAATATTAATTATATTAAAATATTAGTGCATTTAAGCGAATGCATTTCCTGTATTTTGATTTAAGCTCCTCTCTAAAATTATAGGATGTTTAGTTTTTTTATATATATATATGGTTAAACGCCATATCGACTTGAGTTTACTGAGACCAGTCATTGATAAAAACCGTATTCGAAATAAAAAAAAATATGCATGCCATTTATTATACGTAATATACTGCTTCCTTGGGGAATAAGCTATGTTATAAAATCTATCGTCAAGAGAACTAATGATGACGATGACCTGCACGTCGTTGTGTATAATACACAACAGCAGCACGATATTAACAACATATTTTTGTGTACACCGATGCATTCGTATATGTACACCTACATGTAATTTAACCGTAATTTCATTATAAATTAAAAAAATATTTTACTATTTTGCTATCCAACCATCTTCTGCCAGCATTTTAAATCTTATATAATAATTTAAGTTCAGATTTTGAGCATACATATTTCGCGAAATAGAGGCAATAATTTAAAAATCTGATACATTTACGAGAGTCAATTAAGAGAAACCAAATTTCACACCAAGCGCAGTTATCTTACTCAATAATTTTCAAAAACCATATTTCTATAATTTTTTTTATAATGAATTTTGGTCATTGACGCTGCTGCAGACAATGAACAATTCTATGAGACACCCTGTATATATAAATATAAAATAATAAACATACCGCAGTATATATATATATGCATGTATATATGTTACCGGAGCAGAAAACGAGGCTCATTATTACCAGAAAGGTAATAGGAAAAAAAACGAAAATAATAATATATAACAACATGGCCTGTGCTGCAGTGGGTGGATGCGAGCCTACTAAATTACGGGTTACCGCCGAGTAGGAATGTCTCGCGTGTTCCTCCACGACTTGTACATACATACAAACATATATATATATATAAATATAAAATATATATATTAATATATAGGCGTACAGTGCTATACACGAGCGCGCGTAAACCAGCAGGAAGAAATAATAAAGTATACTTATAATACGTTATGTTGCTGTTGTTGAAGTCGCCGTCGTTGTGGATGTTGTAGGTATTATGCAGGGACATTTCGAAAATTCGTGTACACTCGGTGCTGTATACCTAAATTCTGTAACAATAATGTGTATAATATATTATATTTTATATTTGTATACTTGTGAGTTGTGGTAATTATAGCCGTGTGTTGGGCAGCAGCACTGCACACAGCAGCCGGCCAATGTATATAGAGCGAGTCATTTTTTAGAAATCATATGTATTATAATAATAATAAAATGAATATTATAATATAATAATATCATGGGTAAATACTTTTTTTAATAACATATTATACACTCAATATAGTCACTGATGACCGATGTTCGATAACGACACATGAGGCCGCGGGCTGCGCGCCGTGATGTCTGTGAAAATGTATATTTTCGTTTTTTAACATTTTTTTTTATTATATACTACGCCACTAGGGTTTTTAACAAAGTACCTATAACTATATTTTATTTTCTTAGACATTGTAAAAAAAAAAACATAATATTCGACCGATGATTTAAGAGAAAACGAAAGTTATGCACATACATAATAGTATAATATTTCGGAAACACGAAGAATTCTTTAACTCTGAAAACTAACGGGAAACGGACACTAAAGATTGAAGATGAATGATGATGGTTTGATGCGGCTTACAATTTTTTAATAATCCGTTACGAGCGTAGTCAGCAGTTTAAATAGAATCGGATCTATTACCGCTGTACCTAGGTGTATATTATTATATTTATATTTTTATATGCATTGTATCAATTTGTATGTACAAAAGGATAACAAGTAAATCAATTTGAAACGAAGTAATTATACCTGCGTTCCTGGCGAAAACTGTAATTTATTGCTTGGTCGTAAATTCGTTCGAGTCTCAGTATACACCAAGTAATGAAAAAAAACATATTTCCATATTGTTAGAATGTATTTTACTTAATTATTTTATACAGAAAAAGAATATTTCAATTTATTCCCCATATTCTGTGACCAAAAATCAATTCAAATGATTTACCAGTATGGTTTTCAAAACTGATTTTATACAAAGTCAATACTTTTAACATTATTAAATTGAGAATCTAAAATCTGGATTTAAAATAATAGTAACATAACTTAATTATCGAGACAAATTGACAAATTACTAATAATTATTACAAATATACAACAGCGCATATTCAATGAACCGTTCCGCAGTCTTATCGTCGCTATATCGAAGCACAAGAATTAGACAAGTTGTTTACGTATATAATTGTATTTATTGGACTATACAATGTATAATATGTATTTGCAAAAAAGACGCAAATAATTTCGTAACACTCAACCGGTTTCGGCCAATGGATTGGGAGGGCGAACGGGGAAAAGGGAAGAGAATTAAAAAAAATAAATAAAAGAAGAATAAACCGCATTCCAACCGGTCACTTTGGATACTTCGGATCGTTAGTCAAACATTTTTTTAAATTTTTTTTTTTAAGGGAGGGATATATTATGATGTATGTTAAATGAATTATTAAGCCCCGGGTAGAAGTTATAATATTATATACTTATATAAGATGTAATGTATATTATTTAGTAGAATATATATTGTTTGGTCACGATTGAAAAGTTATTAAAAACTACCACAGACGATTTCAAATTAATACTTTAAGCGACTGTAACTAGTATACCTATATATTGAGATTACCTCGTTTACCGAGGTAAGAATAGATACCAAACATTTTAGTCCAGGCAATATGAACGCCATGCTAGGAAGAGATTAGCACGTGGACATGTAATATAGGTGAATCTATAGGTGTAATAATAATTCTTATAATACTTTTGCCCATTGAGACGACGATGATGATATACACACGAGTTATGCTTACACAGTTTATTATACGTTATACTTCAGAGTTCAGACTTAATATTGTTCCACAATTATGGATTATTCACACGATTTTTCTTTTTTACGATAAATTACCCCGTAGCTAAAATGACATGCAACGACATTTTGCACGATTCCCGACTTCAATTAAAATGTGACTATACACACAATATATTTGGTCGGCTACTAAAAATGCTTTAAGTAGGTTTGGCATGCATCATAAACATAATGTACCTACTAAAAATATATTATATTATATTAATAAAATATATATTTAGCATCCTTTCCTATTGATAAAAGCTTGCATGTCTGCACCAGGGGGTAACGGAATGCAGCGTATTGGCATAAACGATTTTTAATTGTCCACCACCGCCGCCCACCAAACTCATAAGTAGTAATAATCACAATATTATATATATACACCTATACCTCGCCCATGTGATGCAGACCCATTGGAATGTCCCGCGACGAGTGCCGAGTGTGAGTAGTATAAGTAGTATATATTATTACGGTGTATACAGACAGCCGCCACTGCAGCGGCCGCTCGGTGGTGAGTCATAACATAAGATATGTCGGCGGCAGCATCGGTGCATAGTATAACAACTCGACTCGGAGGTAGGATGGTAAAGTGATGCAGTCGAGGAGGAGAGTATAATAATATTGTAGATAGTCGACATTTGAAAAACCCAATATCGACGGTTTCAAACTAATAAACGTAGCTATTAATTACGACTAGCTGTAGAACTATAAAATATTTACGTTGAATACCCTCAAATGTAAAAATGGTTAGTAATGGTTTTTCCAAAAGCTTAGTTAGGAGAACTATTCTGGGAGTGTGGACCGAAGAACAATAAATAACTGCGAGGCAACGAACGCCATGAAAAGATTTGGTTAATTTGAATAAAAAAAAACCCAATGCTTTAATTGCTTTTAGGCAGATAAACTCTATATGATTGGAAAAAAGAAGATTTGGATAAAAAAACCCTAATGCTTTAATTGCTTTTTGGCAGATTTACTCTATACGAGTGGAGAAAAGAAAATTTGGATGGAAGGTTACTCCAAGGCCACGTATAATATCTAACTCTGCAAATAAATACGTATAGCCGATACATTCTTACTAGAATAATTTAAAGTAAACCACAATCTATTTAGATCTTCTGGTAATACTTGTCTACTGTTTCTTAAGATTTATATCATGAATAATGTTGGGACCGAATAATATCGATTTTAACAAATCCCCTTCCCATTCGAAATGGTTTTGGAAACTAATTATAAATGAATTAAATAAAAAGGATATTTGCTGTGGAAAGAACAGTGGTGACACAATATTGTTGTCTTATTATCTTCTCTTATCCAGAGAAAAAGAACCTGTGTGCGCCACTGATCTACGCAAAATGCGGACACCGATTTTGTGAAAAAAAAACAATGAAAAACCACAGTAGTAATAATATAGTTGTATAATTGCAGCGCACGTCGTTTCCACTGGGAAACGTGTGTCAGTCGACCGAGAGAGAGTCATTAATAATAGAGCTCTAAACGTGTAATTCTGGTGCCGTGCATTATACATGTATATAATAATAATATATGGTATACGTCTTAATTAAATGTCAACGTTGAAAATAAGTTTACTTGGGCCTCTCTTTTTAATCGGTTTCCACGACGCGTTGTTCCGTGTCGAGATATAATGTTATTTCGTCTCCATATTCCCTGATATATTATTATAATATAAAGTGGCATATTTTTAGAAACAGGGCTTTGTTCGACCCGAGGACATTGAATATCTCACAGGACTACCAGTGTTAACCTAACGACGTAGCTACTCGTAAATCTAGCGTGCATATAGTCGTTTATATGTATATAAGTGTGCAGCAGCGTTTTTATAATATTACGTGCTACAACATCACTAGTGGCCGCAGAGACAATTAAAACTATCAAAAAACCGTTTCACCCTCCCACTCCAACGCATGGGCTAACCTATGGCCTATTACGCTTAAGTATAGCCTTGTAGGTAGGTTAGATATAGCTGATGGGTAGGTATTCGGTAGTAAATACGATTTTGGTTTGGTTTTATTATTATTATATACTTTTTTTTAATTTACTCCCGAGAAACCGGTTGTTTATGCGGTGTATACGCGTCTAATATTATACCTATACGTAGTCCAACGGGGTTGTGCCGTGGATGATGACGGCGACGGCGGCGATAATAAAATATTAGAATTATTATTAAACCCTCGTCGGGCGGCTTCACCGACCAACCACCTGCAGAGGAGATGTGACGCTCGAGCCGAGACAGGTGCTGCGTAGTAAATAGGTACACAATAATATTATTATGTATATACATGTGTATTGTGTAGTGCGTGTGTGTGCATGTGTGTGTGTGTGTGTGTGAAAGAGAGAGAGACTGATAGAGTTCTTCTCCGAGACCACCACCAAAAGCGTGCCACCACCCCCCTCGCCGTCAAAACCCCGCGCAGCGAACAGCCAGTCCAAGATCGACGGATCCCTCTCTGCCGCACAATTTCGATTTACCGAACCGTATTAATTTATCCGTATATCTTAAGACACACGCAAAGGTATACAGACAATAATACGAAAAAAATATAATATATATATTTATAATAACATACATTATTATGAATTATTATCGTGTAATATTTTACCCTTATAGCCATCAGCGGAGAGAATTCAGCATTTTACTGCAGACAAGGAAACGCGTACAGATATAATATGTGTTATAATCAATAACACTATCAGACATTGATATATACACACCTGTTATAATATAATATTGTATACCTTTTATTGGGTGTAATAATTATTGGACGAATAATAATAATTATTATACATTAATCTATCGTCGTTGCGGGCGGCCATATTGAACAGAAAACTGACGATGGGAGAATAAGAATACATCGAATAATATTATTATATAACAAAATATATAAATATATTGTAGTACAGCGAGAGCCACCGTGTTTATTTTGTTTTCTTATGATGGCTTTATTGGAAAATACAGTTGATTTCCCTGTATATTAATAAGGTAGCATAGTGTGTATAGCCCGTCATATTATTATTATAATCGCGTATCCGCGCGTGTAGATAATATAATGATTGGTCACCCAACAAAAAACTGTTGGTAAATCGCCAAAGAATCCGCGAAACTTATAATGATTGCGAATTGGCAATGTGATCTGCTGTTTATTATACAACGGCTATTGTACATTGAATGGTATAATTTGCATGAAGTGTTACGATCGCTTTTTATAGAAAAAAATACATATAATTTAGGTTCTCTATAATGACGCATGTAATTTATGACAACATATTAAAATTAAAATAATTTATAATTATATTATATTATTATAACACGGCTAATTATTATCCTGCTGCAGTTGGTGCAAATTTGTCGAGAAATAACTGTAATGGAAGTTAACATCCTATACGATTATACGAATTGCGTGCGAAACAAACGATCATCAAAAACGCGAAAGGTTAATAATTAATATATAATATATAAATATCTATATATTATATTTTATAAATCAGCTAATTAAAAATACGTTATCGCGCTATGTACAAGTGAACAAGTATTATTATAATTATAAGTATAGAGAATAGGTTTTCTGTGGAATTTGTAGGTAATAACTAATAAGTACCTATACTACATAATGTTTACTATATTATAAGCGTGTTGTGTTGGTGGAAAACGTTAAAATTATTAGCTCTTTAGCCACAATATGCACAGGCGTATTTTATTATATTTTGTTTTCGTAATCAAGTAAAAATCATAGTCATGTACACAGTTATTATAGATAAATCAAAATAAATTTATAAATGTAATAATATATTTGTTAAAATTATGCATTTCAACGTCCATAATGGATTATTAAGCTGATAATATCACGAAAATCGTACAATAAAACCGCGTTGCTAACTCCTTGTTAATTGTTATATTATTATAAACCTATCTCACTTAGAGTTATTTTATCCCACTTTAGGTATACCATTGTTTGCTGTTCATAATTCATAATATATGAACAGTCAATATATCTTATAAGAAATGATTACGTGTCATAATAATTCTAAATAAATATCTTATCAACATAATCGCACACTGGGATGTTATTATATTATGGTATTATATTGATAAATACCTGTACCTAAGTACAATAACAATTATTATAAATTTATATAAGGTTAATCAATTTTGTCCAATACGTATTGTGTTCAAAATGGAAATAGTTATGTATTGTAAGACGTTATCAAATTACAAGCTGTAGCTTACAAGGCATAAAGTAGAATTAAGGATTGGTATAGTTATAATATAAACATAATATAATACACTATACACTTACTACATACAACGTTGTTTCATTGTGTTTGATGATAAAACTTATAAGTTCGACTCGTGCACTGAAAATGAACGAATTAAATAATAATAAATATAAGGATAACTGTACAATATATACACTGCGCATTACACAATAAACATACTTTCAAAAGGAGGATTACCAAAAAAAAAAATAATAATAATAAAGGATAAAAAGGAACATATTTTATTCGAGAGGAGAGTATACTTTAGAAAAGAAAAAAAGAAGACATAATAATATATTCATGCATGCAGCTTAACATTAATTAAAAACGTATTAAAAACGAATTCGATGTGAATACTTCAAGGACCTGGAAGTGTTGCGACGACGACCGTGACCAAATAGAACCGACCTTTTGGACTTTGTTGGTGGTAATAATCCTCCTTTGTTGGTACTGAGGAACCGTGCGGTCGTTAGGTTTGTACCGTTAACCAGCGTTGTGTGTACCTCTGCCCCCCCTCAAACCCCCAACCATCGTGTACTTGCGAGTCCCCTTTTTAGCGATTATTTTACTGTACATATATATATATATATATTTATGCCACCACGGCAGAACATTACGCCACATTAAATATTCGCCTGTTATGAACAGCCTCGGGGCCTGTAATGATCTCCTCTTCCTCTACACACAACGGTGGCGAGACGATGACGCTAAAAAAGAAATAATACGAGCGAGAGAGAAAAATCGACCAGTATGTATATATATATATATATATATATATATATATGTATTTATAATATATATATTGAGTACAATGTCTTGGGGAAAGTCGTGCTGGCGCGTCAGCGTGTTTAAATAGGTGTATACACATACATATATATTTATATCTATATCTATACATACAGTCATAGCTGGAAGCCGAACCGCCGCTGCAGTTGTCAATACATATTTTATGTGTACATATGTATAATATGTCCTATAATATCTCTATGATTTCACCGAGCGAATCGAAAATAAAAACGGGCTTTTTAAATTGAACGTGACCCCGACCGCTGCGCTAATTACCTCCACCCTCCTCCGTGGTATTATATTTACCATATAAGGCCCATAACCTATATACCTATATTTAACACTATATCTAAACAGTCGTGTACATAGGTGTACCCTGCACAGCGGTGGGGTGTCCGGTTCCCACAAGACGAAGAAACCCTTTTCGACCAAAGTGCCATTTTTTATTTTACTCGACGGTTGACGGTTGCAGGTGTGCGCACATCTATGTTCGTCAGTTTGCAGTATATAGAGGTACACGACATGTAGCATCTGTCGCGCATGTGTCCGCGGACGGCAGCCATCCGGGATATTGTTCAATATTTATTTTTTTTCAAAACCCGTAATCGTATCCGACGGAATAGTGTAGTTTACAGCATAATGATGTAACATAAAATGTTATCGTGTAATACAGCGTATGTGCCTCTTGTAACAGTGCTGCGACTAGTGCCTGAAAATGTGTCTTGGACATGGAATGCACTTTACAATATTATAGGTTTTGTCACCATGTGCGTAATCTATCTGTCATATATTTCTAATACTAATATCGCAAAGGTCCTACAAAAGACTCCTTAGACAACAGTAGAGATAATGATTCAGTATATAGGATTTATATGATAATGTTTTCGGGAATAACAGAATACAAATAGTTTATATTATTCAACTCTGTTAATGTCGGTGGAGGTGGAGGGCTAATGACATAATGTGTAATCTCATCGTTGAGTCTGAAGGATCTGAAAAAATCAATTTTATGTGGATGACCATATTTTATTAAGTATGTGTTAATTATATGATATTACTGTATGTGCATAGGTAAGCTTCAATATTAGTTAAATCGTTGCTGTATAGTAGTTTTTATAGTAGTCTTATATACGCGCAATTATATTATTATTATATTATATACTCGCAGTATAAAGTCATTGAGTAAAACACTAAAGCGTGCAGCGTATTAATACATTATATTGTATGCAGTTGGTATATATATTATACAGTGTATAATGCACTTCCGATGGAAAGTCAACCAATTCACTCTTGCGGAACACAACCACCTTGGGCGTGTCGCGAGGTTCTTGTAAATTTCTTCTCGTTCCAAACACATATTATAATATCAAAACGAATTAATTAGGAAACATTATCACGACAAGGGTTATGCAATTTTTCGCGAAAACAATCAGCACGACACGTATACAATATATTACATGGTAGGTTAATATACGTCGGAGTCAATAAATTCAAATCGTTATACGGACGATATAGTACCTGTATAAGATTAAAATATATAGATAATAGGATATAGGTATTAGGTACATGTTTATATATTATTTTATATTATTATTATATTGTTACATTGACAGCAGATCAACATGATAATTTTTTCCCAATAGTCGGTAGATAATAATAATTTGACAGCTTGATGATTTATTATTGAGACGGACTATTATATTGTAGATTGTATACATATTTATAATAATATATTATGTACACTAATAAAGTAGCGGATGTCCACATTGCTATCGACAAACAACAGATTTATTATTCATTCGAAAAATTAAAAATCTTCAAGGTTTTTAATTATATATTCAATATCTGATTCAAAACTTAAGTATAAGATATGAATATGATTAAAATATAATAGTTAATACATCCAAACACAACTACTCAAGGAAATAATAATAACAAGAATTTATTATACTATTTAACATTAATTATACAGAAATCTTTGTAAATATAATCCGTTTATGAAACGATACATGCGCGTGCAGGAGCACTAATAGGATTGCCTTTTAAATACATTTTAATAAAATATTATATCCTTCACCCTAAAATCATAATATTACAAACACTAAAAATACAAATAATGAATGGTCTAGAAAATGAGCTTTAGTCGAATGAGTTCCCTGAAGTTAGAGGACAAATTGTACGCTTAATTTCCGCCATTGAGCACCAATAGTGGGTACTCATTACAGTATATTTTTTAAAATTGATGATCCCTTCGAGATATCGAATTGTTCGTAATTAGGTGAATTTTAGACTGTTATAGGATTGTTGTGTGTAATAAGCGAAGAAAAGTACCTAAGCCAAGTACTTAATCCCGTTTGGTTTCTTATTCGTAAGACACTAATTTCAAAAGTTGTACAGTTGAAAAGCAATTAGTTAGTACTATAGGAATAGGTATTGGTAGTTATTAAATATACCTAGTGGAAATTAAATTGCTCGAAATTTCTCCGGTAATTTTGCGGACCTAATTGAATCCCAGTGTGATATAAATAAATAATATTATGTATGAAATGTAGGTCTTATTAAAACAACGCCCTCGTGGCCTCGTTAATAATTTGTCATCATGATCATGTCGAGTGGTTCGTTTAAATTATTCTTTATCGGCACACAGTGTATCACGTCAGGAAGATTGCAGCCATGCTCATATACAAGTTGTACACATTTTCCAAGTGATGGTTTTGCACTGTCATCACAATAATATTGTAGTGTACTAGTGCACCACCTATGCTCGTGTACAATATTATTATATGTAAGTATAGTCTACAACTATACAAGACTGCAAGAGGAGGTTCGTTTAACGACCGCAATCGAGATAATATAGTCTATTAAAACGGTTGCAACCCATAGTAATGGGCTTTTAGTTTGTAGTACGTTTTAATTGAATCGCGGTTGGTTAATGAACCCATTATAATGTATATTGAAATATAGCTATAGGTAACCTGTTCGACGGAGCCAACAGATACCACATAACAATAAATGTGTTAATAATTGTAATGATGGTGTTCCGGTAACAATTGTCGTTTAATTATAAAAAAAAAAATTGAAGAAACGAAGCGATCGAATAGAAATAATTATTCCAGTTTTTCGGATTTTTTACCGATTTACCGACAATTTTTTGTCGGGTTACCAATCAAATTCGTCTACTCGATCAATCACTCGGGGTGATGGACACTTAATATGATAAATTAATAATTGTATTATAATATATTAATACAAATATTTAATATATACAATTTATAAAAGTGTAGCTAACCTAAGGGGCTATGTTACACCCGTGGCGTAGTAGGTTAAGCACTCGTGGTACAGTTGCGTTTACGCGTGATAGTAATGAGTTGTCTGGCTTTACCCGAATCGATGATTTTTTACTTCTCGGAAATCTGATCGAACGGCAACATAACCGATGTTGAAAGAAATTAATTTTTTTTTTTAAAGAATGTCATTGACCCGCTGCCGTCGACGTGCGTATATATCATATTATAGTATTGTGTGCGATGTATGTGCGTATACAATACACATGGGGAGAGAATAGTATTTAGGTACCAAATATACACACTGTTACTGTAAAAACATGCTCGAATTTTAACCCGGGCTTAAAATAAATAAATATGTTCCTCATCTGACGGCGACAAGACGTATACTCGCGAACTTGGGCACGCGATTGAATATAATATCACATTTATAAAAACGTGTTTATTATACCGTTGCCCGGTCTCGGTGTGGTTATCGCCTGGGGGGCATACAAATATATTATAATTATTATGTATACGATATATACGCACATACTATACATAACATAATAATATAAAAAAAAAAATCATATACCAACAACACACATTCAGTAATATTATCTCCCGAATCCGTTTGTGGTGGTTGTAGAGGGGAGGGCAAACGTTACCCGGGGCGACCTTGGGGAGGTGCGCGGTCCAGGGCCAAAGGGGTTGATCGGCGGCTGCTGCTGCTGCTACAGTGGCGGAGAGCTCATCGGAAATTCCCGGGCGCCGGTGAACCGTGTGCGTGCCTCCTATATAAAATATTATTATAGCAATGGTCGTTGTGGCGGCGGTGGAGGGGACGGCGGTGCCGGAGAGGGAAGGCTGCCGCCGTCAATTGACGGGGCGGACCGGAGCGGGTGAGAGGCACGGACAACACGCAAACACACACACACACACACGCGCACACACACGCATACACACGCACACACACACACACACACACACACACGCACACACACACGCGCATACATATGAACGCAGCCGTCGGCGCGGCGGCGACGAGCAGCTACGCGGCTTCGGGATTTTTAATGGTTTGTCTGGGCAGCCGGATCAGTGTGTTGCCGCGAACTGGTTGCGTGAGGACGTTCGTTGTCGCCGGTCGTTCCGATTTTACGTTATTTATTTTCGTCGAGTTTTCGCTGCCAGCTTATTATAATATTATTTTTTCTCGCCCATTGTGCGTGTGTTCGCGCGCGTCCACCGTCTCACCGAGCCCGTTGCTCGCGTGGTATTTTAAATATATAATTTTTTTTGTTCGATACCGCCACCGCAAACGTGTTGAGTTTTGTTTTGATTTTCGTTCTTTGGTTGTAGTGCCGTGTGCGTGTACCTATGTGTTAGTGCGTTGAACACAGACCACGCGAATATATGGTTTTATAGGTATTCGGTAACCGACCCTGCGTTGTGCGATGCTCGTGTGCGTGCGATAGACGTTCGTACTTGCGCTTCTACCGTAATACAAATCGTTGCTTTTTCGGGACCGGGTTTGATGTGCCGTGCCTCCAGCGATGTTCGGTTCCATCATCAATCGCTTTCAGACGTTCTCGCCGACCACGTCGCCGGTGACCTCGCCGAAGATGTCGCGGCGCAAGTACAAGAGCCCAGCTCACCGCCGCAGTCTCAAGGACGAGTACAGGGACGTGCAGTCCGAGCCCGAAGACGCCTGTTGCGCAGGGACGTCTTCAGCTACCGTCGGCTATCGCCGTGGCCTGATACTGCAACACCAGTTGCTGCAGGAAGCCGGAAGTCCGTCGCCGCCGTCGTCGTCGTCTTCGTCGTCGGCGAAAAAGAACCGCAGCAGGAAACAGTTGCTTTTGATCAAATCAAAGTCCACGGCCCGGTTGGACATATCTGCTCCAACGGCCGCTCCCGTGCTCAGCAACTATCACCAAGGGTCAAAGTCCATGGGAAGACTGGACGGTCTAAGACAGGTTCGTTTTCTATTCAATATTGTTATTGATTTATTATAATATCCGTATATATGTATATGCCGTTCATCTTTCTCGTTCGTTGCGCGCGCGTGCCCTTCTAAACTTAACTGACAAACTCTTCGTTGTTACAACATGATATTTACGGTTTTTTGTTTTGTATTATTATAAAAGATTTTATTTGCTATTTGTATATTTAAGTACAATATAATACAATAAGTAAAAGTTATGTTTTAATATAAATAGATGTCTTATGTTTGGGTGGTGAAAGGAATGTTCAGTAACAAACGTTTTTCAAAAGACGCAGTCTTTGCCAATAGGTACTCTACTCTTAAGTGCTGACCGAAAAAAACCCTTGATTGCAACCAACCAGCCTTTATTTCCGGTGCATAATATAATTAATGTACTCATTTTAATAATATACCTAGTATATTACAGGTACAGACAATGAGATACCTAGTCAATTTCGATTTATCTATTTATCACGCGCAGTGCATTACGTAAGGCGGGCATATTATCAATTTGTTAGAGTCGCCGTCGTCATCGTTCCACGTGCGGTTTTCAATAATTGCGTCTTATACAGGAGGCATAGCCGTGTAGGCAGGTAGGAGAACGCGCGGTGCGTTGTTTACAGACTACTACGACTGTACCACTATAACTACTATACTATACGTAACATAAATGCCTACTGGGCACTGGCAAACGAAACGAAAGCTATAATTGACTTAAACGCGCGCGCAGCAGAGATTCAGTGATACAGATAATATTATTATTATGCGGATAATAGTTTTTATACATTTAGTCCAAACCTCCGCCGCCGCGACGTATATCTATTTTGAAAGTGTAACGAATATACCCGTTTTTGTATAATATGTGCGTGTTTATAACGCGGATCCGATCGACACTAACAATGACTTTTGACACGAAAATTAGACGACAACCCGGCGGTGGCGCGTTACGCAATGACAACGACCCGTCACTCGACTTCAATCGTAGAAATCGTCTAGTTTTTGTGTATAGTTAGTATAAGGTATCCAATACGAAATCAGCTACTACCAAACGACTTTCAGTCACTGAGTGTCGTCTGTCCTGCAGGCTGCAGAAGTTGTACTTATGTATCGTAGTATTATTTTTTATTTGTATATATTGATGATTAACATTTATGTATATATATAAACATTGTAATTAATAGGTATACAGTTGTGATGACGTAACATTATTATGTGCATTGTGGACGTTGTTGCTTTCGTGAGCATTTTCCGAAGGAGACCCTTCGTCGGAAACGGCCATGCTATTATATATCTATATACTGCAGTCTCTACAGCACATCATCACTCGTTAGTTGTTAGGATATCGTTTGTTATTCCAGTTACCAGTAATACACATATTACTATGTACGTGCGATCGGTGGGAATAGGTTTTTTTGTTGTTATTATTATTATTATTATTATTATTATCGTTTTACTCGCGGGAAACAAAAGGTACCCCGAACGACCGCGACCGTCGCGGACCAGGAAAACATAATATTGTGTATGTGCTCTCGCGTCAAGTAGAGAGAAGTTGGTTTTTTTTATTAATTTTTTACGTGAAGCAGAAAGAAAAAACACACGCATACACACACACGTACAACTCGTATTTTATATATACGACGAAGACGTAATTTGTCTGCCGCGCGTTGTTTCTGTATAGTCAATCGCGTCGTCGTCGCTGCTGCTACTGCTGTGGCTACATCTTGGATTGTCGTGTTGCTTTATACAGTGTATATACAGTCAACACACACAGACACACACACACATGACACGAGTGTGTTTCGAAACAGTGAAAAAAAATAATATGACATTCCATTTATCCGATACCGCGCCCGAGGTAATTGGTCGGGTGTTAAAAATATTATTGTACCTATAATAATATATATAAATACTTACGCCAGATTGTCGTGTATATCATTGACGATAGCAAAAAAAAAAATTTTAAAAAAATAAAACGAGCAAAATACCGTTTAATGATAACACCCGTCTCAAACTTACATATTTCGCGCGTTATCGTCTGGGAAAGGTCGTCGAACGCCACCATATAAATAAATATATATGTGCAATGGCCAATGGGTATAGGTATATGTACCTACCTACCATAGTAAGTTGCCGCAACAGTTTGTTGGCAACGACTACGTCATGTTCATTGCTGCACTATCGCCGCTGAAAGATGTATTCCCGCAGTGTACAATGTATACATGCACACAAACGACCCACGTCGCCGTACCCTTAAATCAGTGGCGATAGCGAATTTTATTACTACCGCGCCGTCGTAAATATGTTATATTGCTCAATAAGGTATCCCCCTCGTCAGCCGATCGTTAATAGTACCGAGACCGCATTCAGAGCGATAATAAACCTGCAAGTGCCCGCAATAACGTTTCACAGTGCTACTCTCGAAATTGAACGCCGTAGATACCGAAAAATCACACATGAAACGTAAACGACCAGCTGCTGACTTTAATGTAAAACGGATGATGACCGAAAATCCAGAACGTCTTATCGACCTGCATGCAGAGTATAGCTGGATATCTCATGAGCATGCTTTAATTACAAAGATACATTATGTACTATAAATGCGTACCTAATGAGCGTTGAAAAATCGAAGTTTATAACATGTGTAATAAATATAATATAAATGCGCGCCTCGAGAGGACGACACGCGAGATATTATTATCTCCGTCTCTCACTCTCGCATAAACGTGGAACGTCATAATAAAAACGAGTTCACGGAGATCTGTCGTAAATGATTGGAAAGTGATTTTGTTTAGAGCTAAAACACATACAATAAAAATTAAAAAATTAACAAAAATTAAATTTTTGAGGGTTGTAGGATATATTTCATTAAATTGCTGTTAGTTAGTAGCGATTTAATTTAAAAATATACCTCAGTCTTAATACTATATGAACAATATTTAATAAGTACTTATAAATAGTATTTAACCATCAACTAAGTAATATAATATATTGAATATGTTGGTTTTTGGCTCTATAAAATCATTTTTTAATAGTTAACGACATTTCTGAAATAGTTTGTTTTGTCCGAGTGAGAGAGGACTTCGGAGGAGTAGTTATTGAGTGTCTTCTTATGAAACATATAATATATTATGTACATCGTGTAATGTTCTGGTATAGAAGTTATTTGTCAACGATTCGCATAAAATAAGACCATTGCAAGGCCATTTGTTTTAATTACCAGTCGACATTTTAATCGTACCGCAAAAAGACTATAAAATAAATTATTATTTCGTATTTACGACCAATTGTTTGCTTTAAGTCTTGACATATTTTAAGAATATCATAAATTTACATACGCGTCGCATCTTTGCTATCGCCGTACTGCGAAAAAAGCGAAAACTTTTATAAGGGAAATTTAATAACAAATTTTAGGATCGAAGACGACGATATAACCGCAATGGCCGGCGGTGAAAAAATCGGAAATTCCGGTTTTCGAAACTTCCCGCCGCTGTGCATCCGTCCTGGTTTTACGCGTGCATATAACTCGACCGCGAATGTTCGCATGTTAATTAAGAGTTTGTTTTTTTCAATTTTTGCCGGACTATAATATCATGATATTACCATCCACTATAATGTACAATGTTCCTCATATTATAATGATATTATTATTATTATGCATAATAGTTATTATGTTTATGCGTTTTCGATATTTTCATATTTTGCCAAAAAAAAAAGTGAAACCTTAATAATGAAAAACATTTTAAAAACAATGGCATGTCGCTGCCTGGACATTCTTCTCGATGATACATACGCATGTCTTACAGAAACAAAAGACTGCTTTCTGTTTATATTCATATAATAACTAATAACTAAATATCTATATATAATATAATATAATATATTTGATACTGCAGCGTGTTTCGTTTTCACGGATCGCTTATTTTTCTTTCTACTTCAGTGTGTGTGTCATGTGTGCGAGAACCAGCATAATATAACTTTAAAAGTTTTCGTATTACGTAGCTTCGGCTTAAGAGCATATTGTGACAATTGGACACGTGTAATTCGAGCTGTGAAAGTATGAAATAATACTATTGGCACGCTCTTCCTCAAACTGCGTATTATATATCATAATTTCTCAGATACTCGGAAGTTTAAAACGACAGGTACGCAAAATATTAATGTCAATGCTTTGACACTTGTCTGCGTCACTCGATATCGTTCAATGATTCTATAATAGGATGTAAAACGCAATATTTTTATATTTATTTTCGGAATTCGATGAACTGACGATAATAATATATTATCTAAATATTATTTATTTAGCTGCACAAAGTCTGTTTCAAAGAAATGACGATTTTTTTCCAAACCACGCAACTGCATATATTATTATCTGTTTGAAATTACTTTTTATGAAAACAATAATACAATATATTGTGAGTATACTTTGCAGGCGGTGACGTATTTACTATTTATATACGTAACGACGTGTTTTTACGCGGATAAACGATGAAAAATATGTATAAAAAAAACGAACGATATCATCTTATCTGTACACATCGGCGGCGGCACGTGTTATTTTATGTTCTCGACGCGCCTCCGTCGTCGTCGGAATTCGCCTATCCGCAGAATTTATACACGAGTGTGTAGAGTGTGGCCAAATATGTATAAATTATATGTATATATTTATATGTCACACTACATTATAAAAACTGTAACGACGATTCGACCGCGACTTTTGCGACTGACCCGTTCGCGACGCCCACACGCTTCACACGTGTTAAATTCTGGTCCGCAAGCGGGTCAATCGGACACGGACTACGCCGAGAAGGTATAGGTATAGGCAGCTATATAATATTCGCCGAGTCTCTCTGGTCCTAAAATTTTTTATATTGCACTCCACATAATATAATACCTACGTGTTTGAAGTCGTAATAATAACGCTCTGCATATTGTAATATGTTGTGCTGTGTCCTCTGTTTCACAGCAAATAATAATAATAATAATAATAATAATGTAACGGCGAAAAAGCCACTCCGAGCACGCGGGCTGGGTGCGGCCCAACAAAAACGCGCACAATATATAATAATAATAATAATAATAATATAGAAATATCGTTTCCGTCGCGCATTATTTTAAGGACCAGGACGACGACGGCCATCCCGTCATTGTGTTTCACGTGTGTGTCATCGCCGTGTCGCCGTCGTCGTGTGTATACAATATTAATATTATGTACGCGCACACAACACGTATATAATAATACAATAACACATTATAGGCGTGTTTGTGCGTATACTTGCAAATACCGTCGGTATGGCTGTCTTGTAGGACTTGCCGCCGCCTGTAAACACCAGTTCTGCAGTGCGTGTGCGTACCACATATATAATATCATAATACGCTCTACGCTGCGTTATGCTTTGTACTTTTGTGTAGGTATATCTGGTATGTATAGTGTGGTACTATACCACTGTTATTGGGTCGTGTCCGACAAGCGCGCGTGCTCTGGGCGCCGCCGCCGCGCGTTTTGTGAAGAATATTGCGCACGTGACCTGCGAACACTACCGAAACGCGCGTGTTCCGATAATAATGTTAATATGTAGGTTAACACCGCTGTCGAACAATTCGAAATAAACGTAAATAAAATATAATATTATTATGCGTGTGCAGTGTAGTCAACGAAAAGCACTTAAAATAATATTATTACCCTTCAGGTACGTACCTATAATATGATAATAATATACGTAAAATGAATACCCCGAGTAACAATATAACGCGTGCCCGACATCGTTGCAACGTTTTATCCTATGTGCGACCGATCAAATATTGCGTGTCGTTTAACCGGTGGCGATTTCGTGTCCGTTTCATCGTGGAGTCGTGGCCGTCGGTAACGGTCAACTCCACGTGCCTCGATCCATCGCCATCGTTGGTCCCAACACGTCGGGCACCGGTCAGACGACAATATGGCTGCCATCATCATGCCTTACTCGACTCCTATACGCTTCGCGGTAGTTATGTTCGGCGACACGGCGCACGTCAGAAGGGACGCTACGACGAATCCCCGTCGTGTCTGACCACCCCCGATCCTAGTGCAACAGTTGTGCGGTGGCCCTCGTGTGACGTCCCCGTGTCCCCCCCCCGCGTACCCGTAGATCAGCTCCTCGATCCTCCAGCGTCGGCCAGATGTCAGTGCCGCAGCACTACGCGTTCCGCAGATAATCTAAGCCCACTTTCAAAAAACATTATTTTTGAGTAATAAAGTACATAGTATACAGATGCGAACTCATCCGTTTCGCATATTAAAAATTGAACGTTTACATTAAAAATGCTTTTACTCCCCATTTTGAATGACTAAATATCGCTACGAGTATAAAATATTGAACTTTAATAGATTTACAAAAACGTGTATCCAATCATTTTTACGAAGTTTTATAGGTAATGATTAATGGGAATCTGACTATAAGCCACGTACTTATTTACAATTTCTCGATAAAATTTATCAGTAAATTAAATTGTTATTATACGGCACCTGTGTTGTAAAGTCGTATCATATTTATCGTATAAGACTTACCTATACAAAGCTACACGAATTAAAAGTAAGCACAGTTTTCATAACCTATTCTGTAGATCGCACTCTACAACGAAAGTTGGTATATTGTTGTTGTATATATAGGCTTTAGGTAACATCTGTGCCCATCTCGCTGCTGTGTATCCGTTCGTGATGGTCGCAAAACGAATGCACAATACGCGCGCACATTGTCGTGTATGAATACAGTTTCGTAATTCGATATTTCGTCATAATATATTATCATCATTCATCATTGTATTAAAAATACAATATATTATGCACTATTATGTGTGTCGTTTACTCTATGCATATATATGTATACTGTATAGTATACGAACTGTATAGAAATCGTTTTTTAATACGCACACACTGTGTATTGTATACATAAAAACACTTGGCCGACACGAGCAAGGATTATACTATCGTCAGCCCAAGCCGAAATTCGACGACGGAATACGTCTCATAAAATATATAATATTAAATTATAATAATAATAGGCGATCGTTTGAAACGCACCCAGCGCGACCATTTAAATAAATATGCACGGCGTTCTAATCGGCGTGAGAACCGCGGGTGTATACATAATAATAATATCATATTATCATACTCTGTCACAGATCATGGGAACACGTTAATTATTTTCGTTTTGTATTATTCAAAACTGCACAAGTGTTAATATATTTTGCCATTGAATCCGAAACGTCAGCATTCGAGCTTCGATGATCGATGGGATATAATATTTCGCAGAAAGACAAATAATGACAAAATAATAATATATTATTTTTCGATAATATGTTCTCGTGATTTTTCTGCCATATAATAGCGGTCGGTCGGGTTGTGTAAGAGACAGCAGCTGCAGTATATGCACAATAAAATATAAAAATTAAAGTCTTTTGTGTATAATTTCTTTACGCGTATGTTTGTCTTTCGATTACTGGCAGTATTTTTAAGTTTTTTTTACCTCGTTTCTCGTTATAGGTACGTCCTTCTTTACCCTCCTCGACCGGAGACCTGCGTTAGTTTGTAATATACTTACATTACAATAATATAAAAACTTGTATAAACCTAGGAAGACGAGAGTTTCGAACGCTTCCCCTCTGCTAGGGATGTTAAAGAGTTTAACAGTTATATGCTTTTGAGGTGAGAGTGTGGTACAATATATACGCACGTATGGGACACGAGCAAGGTGTGGTGATGATGATGATGCGTATAATTATTACTGTGTGCACATGAAATATGCTCCGAGAAAATCCACCTTGGTCGTCGTAATATTATATGCTTTAGTGTTCCTCATACATACGAGTTCTCTGCAGTAGGCCGTATGTATAATATTATTATTAAATATACTGTCTACCTACTGCTAGCTGTTGTACGTTTATATAATAATATTATTTTACATTTTTACACACATGCGCTTGTAGGAATCAGTGCCCCCCGGGCTGGTGTATGTAATATATTATATTCTACCTATTGTAATTATTATTATACGTCTCTCTCTCTCTCTCTCTGGATTGAAATCGCGGTCGGGAAGTGTTAGGACGAGATGAAATACATCTAGCTTACGGGCGAGGGAGAAACATATTAAACTCGAACAAACGTAACCCTTATCCCGAAAATACGAATCACGATCAATATAATTATTATAACGCGGTAGTCGCTGATTTATGGGCGGAATTTCGAAATTGATAAACGCCGCGCCAGTTTACATATTATATTATATATTGTATCAAATCATGGACTATAATATTGTAACATTTGTAACTATATCTATATGACTATAACTATAGTCTATATTAAAATATATTATAATTCAGGCCGTAGTCGCATAAAAATAATACGCTATCGAGAAGGGCATGTTTTTTTAAAAATTATTTCTTGACAAAATTACTGTGGGAAACACAGTATTAGTTTACTTATCTGTATATTATACTTGCGCTGTTTCTAGTAAAAAAATTATGTGTAATACAACGGAGGTACTTAAATATTATTTTATGTATTATACTGCTAACCGACGACAACGTCGTATTACGCTCAGTTACTACATATTATAAGTATTATAAACATTGCAGGTGACGGCCGCGGTTTCCAATTAAACGATTATCATATACGGGGAAAAAAACCTAAGTATTACTTGGGAACCGATTTTCATATTTAATTTGGTCGTCGATTACAAGTGCAGCGCGCACAACAGGTTTTTCGAAACCGATGTCGCCGGCCGCGTTGGAAGTGTGACGTGTTCGGCAGCCGTTTCTTCAATATTTAATAATAATCGTCTGTCCGAGTGGTTTTTATTTCACCGAACCGGAAACGAAAGGAAACGCTCTCAGAGTGTGTGTGTGTGTGTGTGTGTGTATGTGTGTGCAGTATATAATATGTATATTTACTATGCTGTCTGGAAATCTTAGTACTCGCATAAAAAAAAACGCTCTATTCCAGCCGTGTTATCGAAACACACATTGTACGGGCTGCGCGGTGGTTAAATCTTAAAATTCCGCACTTTATTTTTTTTGTGCTCACGGGAACGGTTTTAAACGGCCGACTGTTCAGAGAACATGACATATTTAGTGTACCTTTTAGAGTGCGCAGAACAACGCTCGTAAACCGCTCTGGCAATAAAGTTAATGAAGAAAAAATATCTCGTTACCATTATTATAATAATATATTGTATTCATATACTGCAGTATAATCGCTTATATTATATGTACTTATATTCACATTATATTAAAATAATGATTTTACTGCAGCAGAGTCCCAATCGGTTATCGTAAATTGATATATATTATATTATTATATGTGCACAGTGTATATTATCATGTCCGAAACGGACGGACTACCCACCATGACCGGAACACGTGTACTTAAATACTCTTGCACATGCGTATATCGTTGTCGTATATAAACATCATTTAGTGAATAATGCGTATATGTATAAAATATAAATGTATAATATAACATACTAGGTATAATGTGTGTGCGTTTTACTTTCGATTTCCAGCAAACATCTGGTAGGTATGCCGATTCCGCAGCCGCCGCCGACATCAGAGGCGTATATAACACAATATTATAGTTTCGACCCGAGCCCCGCTTCCTCTCCCAGTCACGACCAATATAATTTGTAAGTGTATAATGTATATACTATATAATGGTATAATATATATTTCACTTGGACGGCGTATCTTGCACGACAATTGAAATTTGCCCTTGACTGAGGTCTGAGCTCGGTCCGAGCCACGTTTATCAACATACCTATATATGTATATTAATATATGCGAGCGAGTGTGGTTTCGCATGCCGCAAAAAAATAATACGTTTTCTCAGACTTGACAAATGATTTTGTCACAAATCTGTATATAATATAGTATTATAAAATAATCGTTTATTCGGAGAATAATTAGCGCATGCAAGACAGGCGGAGCAGTAGGTATAGAAGGTACCTAAGTACATTAATAACGTCGCATACAAATGTATAATTTACTATAACCGCCGCCTCTCATCATTATACATTTTAAATTCGAGAGAAATACACCTCTTCTCCCGTCACAAACGATACACTTAAGCTCCGCGTGTGCATCGGGCGACAGTCAAAAGATTTACTCCAACAAATTTTTATCCCTTTTTGGAATCGCCGTGTGTACTGTATAGTAATAATATTATGTACTGTGTGCAGATATACTTAATACAATATATTGCACTCACTTGTCGTGATGGTCTTGGGCGCTTGTAAGACGAGAAGCAGAACGACTGCAATGCGGTTTTATCGGATTTCATTATCTGCACGCCAATGTTGATAACGGAGGCGATTTTACATAACACAACTCTTTGGAAATCGTGTGTGCACATGCAGTAGGTAACCATATAATATGTACCTGGGCTGTATCGGAAGAAGAGAAAAAAAAACCGTTTATCGACCGGACGAATCAAGCGCGGTAGAGAGCGGCGGCTGCGAAATTTTAAGGCCTTTTTTTTTAATCAACTTCTCTCTCTCTCTCTCTCTCACTCGATCTCCGTCTCTCATTTCCACGTTTACCCGGCGGCCGGGGACGAGCGCATGGACGGTATCGGTCCAGTGAAAGTGTGGATGTTGCCGCACACGTGTATGGACAAGTCGTCGCCTTTTTCGGTACCCATAGTCATTCGAGTGCTGGCGGGAAAACTGGATATAGCGCCTTCCGTCAGTCGCACAAAGGACGTGAATATAAAAAAAAAGAAACCAATAATAACTGCAGTGGAACGTGTATTATAATTATTGTGATCGATATTATAGTTAATAATAATAACGTTATTAATTTACCCGTCGACGACAATGCGATGTACACGCGAGCTCAAGGTCAGCAGCCGTATATAATATTCTTTCATTATTGTTGCACACACATCACACGTCGTCGTATAATACGCGGTACCTACGTGGCTACGTGGTGTTTTCCCTTTGATTGACGGGTGTATAAATTTATTTTTCGTCAGTTTTTTTTTTTCAAAATATTTTCCACCGTCTCGAACCGGTCGCTCTTCTGTGATCGTCGGCTTCGGAAGAGGTGACCTATGTGTACAACAATGACTTTAACAATCAGAAATCTAATTAATCGCAATGTATAGGTATGGTATACTATATACATATTATACGGTCAAATATGAACATCGATGTTCGTTATTAGTTATTGCTTATTATGTAATACACGCTGAAAAATGGTAGACTAACCATTGAAAAATATACGTTGCGCTCGCCACCGACCGGTATTTAATTATACGTCGTGTTTCAGTAGATAATAACACTGTTTTCACTTCGCCGTCACCACGACTGAACCTAATCGTATTATTTGCGCGATATTTGACTATACAAAATATAACGTTACAGTAATATTATTATTTATTACACTCGTAGTGTACATTTCTCCGATCATTCAACATGTTATATTTTACGGATTCTCCTCTCGCCGTGTCCGCTGTTCAATATCGTATTATATAATATGAAAATATCATGTGTGTATAATATACCAAATAAGAGAAAATTTGTATTTGGTATGCGACTACAAGCCACGGCCCACCAGGTGTATTATTCCGTTATTGTCTATGTCCACATAGTGATGCTTATTAGTTATTAGTTATTACATATCTACGGTCGTATACACCCCTGTGAATTCTTAATATTGATCCTAATTTAATGACGATAACTTGACAGTGGAAGTGTATTTCACATTGAAAGTCGTGATTGCTGTGTAAGCATATTTAAACACCTCCACACGCACACACCCCACTTTCGATATCATAATACAATATTATTGATTATCAGTAACTTATTCTACGATTGAACGAAAATACCTGAAATAATTTTTATTCGTGTTCATTTTATAGTTAAATAGCTGTAAATGATAGTGACGATTTTTGTTTTCCAGAATCCTGCTATTTTAAGTTATCCACAATCGAAAGTTTACTCTATTATTGAGTAATAAATATTAAATAATAATAAAATTAAACATTCATAAGTGGAAATATACTTCCCGGAATTTTTGATATTTTTCAGATGATTCGAAATCTGATAATATCCAACTTAATATTTCAAGAAATGTTTACATTTTATGTAGAATCAAAATAAAATTTAATGAAGTATTCAAATATGTAATTCAAGAGCCATCAAGAGAAATTCGATAACATGTATTGATGACGCCCTCGTCGACTGGCTTAATGCATATAGATGGTTTGGATTTTTTCCTATACGGCTTTCCTATATAATTATTTATTTATACACGTGATGCGGTCTGCATGTATATAACACGATGGTTGTGGTGATCTGTGTATTTACACGTGTGTGAGTATACTTGTCATTCGAGTAGTCGTCATAAACCGCTCCAGACGACATGTGCAATAAAGGAAAACGCGGGCAAGTCGTCTGAAAGTCTGCTGATCTCTGCTGTTGCCACCGCGCGTATACGCTATCGGCGCGCATTTCTCGAAACTCTTCGAAAAAGGACTTGCCTGCGTCTTTACACATTACACTATACATTTATATATATAATTATTGCGTTAAATGTCACTTTCTCTCCACGGCAGTCTGTCCATGTCAAAAGAACAGTTGTAGTAGATACATAAGATATATATATATATATATATATATATATTAGACGATGCATCGCTGCATCGCTGACCACAATATTATTTTTTTAGCCGTATCACATCCTCGTGTAATAATAAAAGTATCAAAATAAATATAGTATATACAATACATACACGTTATTCACACCTCGCGTAAACGCTACCTCTCTTCCACCGTCGCACACAAACGAGATATTCGGGTCACTACTCACTAGTAGCCTCATTCAAACCCCTTTGCCCTCCATCCAACCACCCACCCCAAACCTAATTGTGCCACCCCACCTCGTCTGATGCGTGTTTTGTCCCGCACAAACATTTAGTGATGATGTATATATAACATATAAATATAACACGCAGCTTGTAATATTTTAATATATACTATACACACCGTGTGCGTGGTTCGGTTAATTAAGTAATTTGTACGGAAAAAACCGTCGGCGGTAACGCGCGCGTGAAAGTCCTCGTCGCGCGATATTCCAAAACGCCGCCACTGAGTGAGAGTATATAATATTATTATTATAGGTAGCAACGCTGGTATTATGGTTTGCTTGCATCCATCGGCGTATATTATATATTTTATATACCTATAGACTATAGTATATTATGGCGGTTTCAAATACGTGTAATATATATTATAAACACACGCACGCATATAAGTTTATAACATATCCGACAAAACTCGTTTTCGCCGTAGCAGCCGTCGCTTTTCTGTACCTATACCTGTAGAATATGTATATAGTGACAGTGATAGCAGCGGTGTCGAAGTGGTGGTCGCGTTCGGTAAGTGGTGATGGCGGTGGAGGTTGAGGATTATTGATATTATAATAGTATAAATCCACGTGCATATATAGTCTTGTACGTAACACAAAAATGCTTTACGAAAATAATATTATATCGTATCATTTATTATTATAATCAATTTAATGAATAAATGTTTTGTACTACTGTAGTCTAGTGTAGTTGTACAGATAATGACTAAAATTAATAACTATTATGATATCCCATACGATATATATGTTATATTGTTTTATACGCTGTTTATGACGTCGAGGAAATTAGGTTAGGTAATGTTAAGAGGTACCAATTACAAATGTTATAATACAACACTATTTATCCAAGATAATACGGTTTGTACATAATGTAAAATATACATATTTGTATAATGTATTGTACACTACATATTTTCCCCTCACGCTCACTGGTGTTTGCACCCACGGTTAACAGTGATAGTACTCAGAGTGTGGTTAAGTTGCATGATGTGTGTACTATAATAGGTCTGATTGATATGAGAGCCATGGTGATTTGAAAATTAAAGTAATTAAATATTAATATTAAAACTATCAATATTTATTATAATTTGTATAAATTGTCTGAGTATAATAAATTATATGATATTAAATATATTTTTATTTTTCTAAAACCATCTTTAAGGTCCATAGTTCTTGTTATTTATAAAGTGTTTTAAATATTTATTATTTATCAAAGAGCTACCGGACGACCGCACTCGTTTTGTGAAAACGATTGATCGGCCCTTCCCTTCCAATGAGAGTTTCGATTGTTATTCGTATATTCCAGCTCGCGGCCATACACAAAAATAACATCTCAGAGCAAAATCATACGTAGAATAAAATTGAAATTATCGGTAATCGTGTCAAGTTTAACGACAATTCACTTGCATGAGCCAGTGACCAACAATTATTGTACATGTAAAATCTCCCATACGACTGGCGTGAGAGGTCGTCGTGGTTTCCTATCTCTATCTCGTGCTCACGTAATACACAGGCACATGGCATAGACAATTCTTACACAAATCAATCATAATTGTGAAGTTATTGGAGAGTGATATTTTAGTTCGACCTATTGAAACGAGACAATATTGTCCTTTTAGTTAAGCTGAAGTCAATATCAAATTCTTTTGAAAAATGTCTACTTAACAAACAACCGCCTGGTGAAATATTTCTTTCCACTTTCCTTCATTTATATTATGCATAATTATATGATGTAAAACAGTTGTTTTCGACTGTACCTAAGATAGATTTCCACTGCGCCCCTACACACCCCCTGACTTGTTGCTGATCCCCAGCGCTCTAGCGAAAGACCAAAAATCACGTGGGCGTCGGTTATCCGGTAAGGGCTATCGGCTTGATATATCATTATCGAAACTTCGTCGTCGTCGTTGGCGGCGAGACGATTAAACCTCCGAAGCGGTTGTCTATCACTGCGGCGACGTGACTTATCGTATACACTAGCCGTCGTGGATAGTACGGAGAATGTGCTCAGTACCTCGGTATACATATGTTACATACCTACCTATATATAGTATACATAATATATTTGAGTACTCATATATACGATTTATATATTATATTATTATTGTTACCCATTATCATATCTGCAGCTATTCATCTGCATATTATATATGTATACATATAATAATATGCCGCAGCAGCCGCGCATGTCATTTATTACGATTGTTGTACGTTATTAATGAACAGCTACGATCGTAGACAATTATATTGCCCCCCCTCCCCCCATCACAAACCCCATGACCAGGAGGGGAAGTGGAGCGGAGACGGATTAGACTTGAAAAAAATCGTGCTCGCCGCGCTTTACCACACCAGAGTCCTTAGCACAGTACCTATATAGTCTTATATGCGCGTAAACGATCCGATACAAATACCTCGCCCACACGATTTATTGTCAATGGCGGCACAGAGGTACGCGTGCGTATTCCTGTATAATATAATAATAATGATCATAATATATTCACGTACACAATAATATTATAATATTATTATGTGGATTGTACGTACCCGTGTACAGTATATAATATGTTGGTACAGTAAGTATATAACAGGATAAACGGCCGACGACCGCAAACAATATCGATCGCTGCGTATCGTTATATTGTTGATAAATATATTACAATAATAATATTACGATTATATTATTATTGTAATGTATCGCCGTGGCCGTTTAGCATGGGACTGACCTACACGCACGGCTTTGTGATCATAGAAAAGAGATTAGATTGTGACATTATATAAATTATAATATACAAAAATATGGGTACAGTGGAACCTCTAAATACTGGACACTCTCGGTCACAGACATTTTTTCCGCTATTCGGGGAGTCTAATTCGTAGAAAGTGTTTGGTTTACCTCCCCCCCCCAAAAAAGGACGATATTTAGAGGTGTCCGCTAGGAGAGGTTTGACTGTGTATCATTATTATATTATGCTGGTGCACTTTTATTCTGCTATTAGCCTAATGTCTATATGTATATAATATTATACACACACTGACGTCACGTGATGTTATATTGTAACCGTGTTATTTATACTAATCGTGTACGTTACTTTTTTGGCTTCTATGCGCGTTAACGCGGGTAATATCGATAATATAGTATTATCATATACTGTGTTCGGAAAACTTTGTAAAAAATTTAAAAAATATTATCCTTGGCATGGATATACTATACCCGCTGTCGACCTCGACATTTAAATGCAATAAGTAATATGTACTATATCATAAAGTAACCGCAGTGTTCTCGGAATATTATCGTTTTAATGTTTTATCCAATTATAATATAATTGTTATTATTTCATTTTTCCCAATTATTATATCGTGCTCTGTTCTCCACTTGCTGCTTATTATGTTGGTGTTGTGTCGCTTTGCACACTACATAATACAGTATACCTGCTTTATAAACCTTAGAGTAAGAATATATAAACTATACGCCATTTTACGCCATGGGATAGGTGGCCGTAATATTTTTACTATCATTATTATTTTCATTTTTATATTTTTTTTATCAAATTAGCAAAAAGATAATTTGAATGTTTGGCATTGGGTTCCGCGCGAAACAATGCCGCAAAATAATATATAGAACGTTGCATGTAATACGCTCGTAAACCGGTTTTTAATTCATAGATTCGTTTTAAATTATAAGAAAGTGCTCGTATGTATATGTGTGTGTTTTTTTAAGGACAACATATTTTACAACCTTATTAACGAGTATTAAAAAAATAATAGCTAATTTGTAAGTAATTTATCCTTGTCTGGGGCGTATTGTTTAAAAAACCGTTTGAAAACCACGACAGCGAATCCAAATCATCTGAACACTGTTATATAGTGATACCTATAGCGATTTTATAGTATTTTTTGTATTTTTCTACGCTTACAACATTACGCAAATACAGTATTAACTTCTCTTCTTCCCGCTCTCCAGGATACGCTCGAATTTTACCTAGGTAGGTAGTAGGTTTGAGCACTCTGCTGAGGACCTCAAAATAATGTCTCATAAGGACGTTCACCGGCTCCAGGCTCTGTATATATCAAACATACAATAAAATAAAATTCCCCAATGCAAAGTCAAAATTGTATGGTATTTATATATCATTTATATATAGTATTTATATACTCCTGATTGGTTGCCAAATTTTAAAGGGGGAATGATTTAGAGATAATGTCATTTTTTTTGTGGTAAAATATTGTCCAAAGAAGAAATAATATAATAATATGCATACCTAGTACAAACACTACAAACTATAAGTAATAGGTATATAATAAATTATAATATTACAGTATATGAGAAAACGTAAAACGCTGTAAATTTTCTTCGTTGACACCAAAATATTGTCCTCTTGGAATTTGTTAATATGTGTTTAAACAGCAATAATAACTTCGAAGCCAAAATTTCGATTTCACGCAGTGGAAGTTGGCTGTATTAGATAAATTAAGACAACGGTATGTCTTCATCTTCGCCCAACTCGAACGAGTTCTCTTGTTTTCTGACCGCAGTCCGACCGACGGGGGCGACCGCGGCCGGCATCGATTGCCGGTGTACAATGATAGGCACTCGTATTATGCACACGAACACCGAAATCGTCGATAAGCATCAGCGATATTATATTATTAAAATATAAGATAGGTATTATATTACATTATACCCACGGACCCTACAGAATGACTTTTCGTAAGTCGTCGAGTTATTTTATTTTTTTATCGAGCATGTTTACATAAAAACGCAATCGGAATTAATTTCGATGCATATATTACATTAATATAATGTGAGATGCTGAGGACCTGAGGTGTTCATAGTTCGTCTATATTTTACATATTATATAGGTGTATGGTACAACAATATAATACATTGGTAGTACACACGTTATATTATACAATAATATGCACCTATAACGACCCATATAATGTATATATCTTTTTACTCCACGAAAACACACAGAAACTTTATTACTTTTATTATAGGTACTATTATTATTTTATGCATATAATATTATAAATATACGCGCGACACGCGGTGATTGGAGGTGTAGGTATATTATGTGTGTGTGAGACAGCGGCGGCCGACCGGTTTCTCAGGTTCGGGACAAACATTTTTTAACATAACCTACATACCGGGTGCAAGAGGCTGGGGCGGCGGACTCGCGCTAGGCGGCCTTGCGAGTTTTTCTTTCCTCGTCGTCGTCGTCGTCGTCGTGTGTTTAGCATAATCGCGACCGGCCCCGAAACCGCGGCGTTATCCTGCGCGGCCCCGGCGATCCGCCTCTTCCCCGAGTGTACTCGCACCGGATTATCGTAAATTATAATAATATTATGTTCCAATACGGTATAAGAATAATAACATGTATAGGTGTGCTCGCGTCGATTTTCGCTATTTATGTACATTAAAATACGGTCACCTCGGTGACATTTGACCCAAACGCTGCGGCGGCGGCGGCGGCGGCGGCGGCCCAGATTTTCGCGTGTACAATATAATAATATATAATAATATATTGGTATTATTTTTTTTCGTTACTTTTTATGTATGATATTGTTATAACGTCGTCGGAACGCTTTAGAATTCGGTCGCTTATAATGTACGTACTGCACGCGCGCACAACAAAATTTGACCTAGAAAATTCGGTATTGTTGTGTGTGGACAATGCGGTTTTTTTATTATTTTAATTAACGCGCTCTTCTTTGCGGTACGACTTCTTATGCGTTATCGTAATTAATAATAATAATAATAACTGCCCGCTGAGCGGCGGCAGTTTTCACTTTATGCATTATACACACATACACCGCCTCTGAGCGCATTATAATATTATTATACGAGCGTGTGCGCGATCCGGCGTCAACGAGCAATTACGCCGACACCGCCGACGCGGTCTTGCGCATCATCGCATCGTTTTCGTTATAAATTATAATTATGACAACAATATTATACTTTACTGACGAGTAGACGATTTGCAGCCATGTACTGTATTGGTTTGATGTTGGCTATATCTATATGCAATATACTCGTATAGTCTTATATATATTCACTATTTGTATGTACATTTTATTCTATCTACCTGTAGTGGCCGAAGTGGCTAAGAATGAGTTGAGGTTAAAATTGGTGCTATAATATATATATAATAATATTCAAGTACCAAAAATTTCACCTGGTCTTAATTAAGGTGCATAATGCTCGTCTATTTAGAAATTGTATAAAAGAAATTATTTGGGTACAAGAAAAAAAAATTTTTCTATTCTAAGTTTTGAAGTAAGTATACATAATAAATATTATTAGGATGATGAAATTTGCGAAGAAAAGGGCATATAGCATCTCCGTTTAAGACCACAATATAACCTATTACTGCCTACCTGGTGTACAAATATATATTTTTTTATAATTTATTAAAGCTTCAACCACAGAGGTATTTAGCTAGCAATGTGTACAAATATCTGCAGTTCTAAATGATACTACTAAATGCACATAGTACTACTATCGCGCAACGTGCGAATGTAAATAATTAATAGTTAACATACTATTATTAATTCATAACTATAGCAAGACTGACGCTAGAAAGTATACCAAAATAATAACATACATATTAATATAATACACTGCTGCGAAAATGACGGTCCAATTCTGACTTTTTAGTATTATAATATATGCATTATACCATTAAACCACATTTTGTGAATATATTATAAGCTTTAAAACAATAATAAATTATTATTATTATTATTATTATTGGTGCGATACGTGATATACGATGCCAGTTAATTTTTTTTTTTCATACAAGTCTTATACCTAATTGTTATATTATATTGTTAGCGATAAACGTAATCATATTTATTGTACGTGTATTATATATTTTATAATCGCGACGGTGCATGTATTATGTACCTATATACTTACATTCCGCGACATATTATTGTTATTATTATATTGTTTGAATAATAATCCTTGTACGCGCACTTGGTTATTATAATATTGTTAATTATTGTCGACGCATAAGTGCCATTGTGCTACGTACAAATAAAAATTAAGATTGTCGATAACATACATAATGACACCTATAATACGTATAGTTTATTGAATTATATAGCGCTTCTCAAATCTCAATACTATTATATCAATTTATATGTATTTATATGTACCTGTAAAGACTCAGCTGGCTATTTAGGTATATGTCGCCGCCCGGTGCGCTTACACGTGCCTTGAGCCGGCCCAGTACATGATGTAAAAGAAACAACTGTTAAGTATGTAACTGACTATATATAATGAGTAAATAACTTTGAACTAATCAATTTTTTAATATTTTTGTTGCACATAACTGCGTTATCATATAATTAATAATGATAAAACCATTGATTAAGACGAAAAGTTACCTACCAGTTATCACGTAGTTCATCATATTTGTCAGCACTGTCCGTTACATCACGTATAGAACTACTAACTCTATAGTTATAGACCCATATTGTTATATTATGGTATGGTGGCAAGCGCTCATAATATTTCGCGTATTTCATTTAATAATAAAAATATATTATGTACGTATGTTGGCTTGTGAGTGGTTTTAATAAAATGTACGTTGCGAACGAAGACGGCGCACGACCACTGTGGTGGTGGTGGTGGCAGCGTCGGTGGCTTTAATGGAATATGAGTATTTCGCACATTTCGACAAACCCGTTTACATTTTAATTTAAAAAATCAAAATCTTAATGTAATCAATTTTAAAGTATTATAATTAGTATGCGCAAGTCAGCGTGTGCATACAACAACCAATCGCGTATGTATGTGTGTGTTTAATGTGTATACCTAGTACCCACCTACCTATATATATATATATATAACTATATAAGTGTATATACGTTTATTATAATGGTTTCCCATTCTCTGCACTCTGCAGACTCTCCATACAGCAACGTCGTGTATTATAATAATATCACTATAATATATACATTGTACAAATAATAAATATACCTGTGGCTGTAATACATTTGAAACGTTTTTTTTTTTATGTAAATTGCTTTTGAAAATTGGACGACGATGATGTTTTCGCGCAGTTCGTGGGGAAAAGGAGTGATGGTCAGTGCGCGGGAGTGCGTTCAACATATAATACACATTATTTCATTTATTTACTTCTCGGAAAATCAAAATTACGTTGTATAAAAGAACTTGTAAATCCGAATAAATTAGTAGCATTTATAATGATTATCGATGAAGTATCTCGCGGCGTAATGTATGGATCCAACTAAACTGCATTTAACTCGTATGCCTATGCATATATGTATATATTATTATAATACTACGGATTATGATATAAATAATAATATTTACAACGCAGTACCGCCGTAGAGTACTTTCTAAAATATTATGAAGACCGCGTATCCATACTTAACGCGATATATTTTGTCAGCTGACTACTTCGACCATCATGGTCGGAGCAACCCCATACTAATAGTATAGCACATGTATACAACTATTACACATCACCATATAACCCTATTATCTAAATAATGGTTGCCTGTATAAATTAAATTAATCATGTTTATCTTATCTAGAAGATAAACAAAGATATGCCCATCTGGTGATAAATAATAATTATGTTAGCTTAGCTAATTTGTCTAGACTCTAGATAAATAAAATATATTACGTGTATACATCAATATATTTTTTAATTAAATGTACTAATATATTAATGTAAGGTAAGGATTAATGCAGATCTCGACTGCCTCAGACAGTCGGTCAGCGCCACCATAGTGACTCTAAAAGCGACCGTTGGAATTATTATATAATAAAATATTTTTTTTTTATAATTTATTAAAGCTTCAACAACAAAAGTTTTTAGCCTAAATAACAAATTACATATTGTAATATATTGGTGTATATAGGCCCTCATTACACGTGACGAGTAGGCTGACTGATAACTGCAACTGTGCTGACGGTTTGAGTCGGTCAAATGCATGATAAATGTGGAATAATTAGAATCAACATAAAAAACAGGACAAAAAGTGTCCTGAAAGAAGTTTGTCTGGAAAACAAGACACAAAGCTAAAATAAAGAGGACAACCCTGTATAAAACAGGAAGTATACCAGCTATAGTACACCACCCTACTTCAGACAATTATAATTTTTTGAGAGCCAATAATACATATTAAATATAATATAGGTATGATAATTTAATATCACGAGATATATAATACAATATTCACGAGCAATAACAATTGCGTCAATGTAATTAAATTCTATTAAAAAATGATTAGTTATCTTTGCAGTGGAACACTGCTAACTTAACATGTATCGCTGCTATACAATGTTCACTAATTACTATAACTACTTCTACTAATACGAGTAAAAACCTAGTAATAGGTACCCATCAGATTGCGTTCGCTTCTCAAATATATTATAATTATATTTAGGGGCCACACGATGATCATTCGACCTCGATTTTGATACACGTATATTATCATATAATGTATTATAATTTCTACCTTATAATTGGCCGGTGCGAAAATATGGTAGCGTAAAATCGAGTTTTTACAACCTCTGCGCCGCCGCATACGCGCGAATATTATAATTGCGGCGCCAGTGTACAAATTGGGTCTGCCGTCCATACCTATAAATAGACGTTGATATAGGCACGTCGTAATTTATCATCATATAGTCTGTGTACTGTATAGCTATATTATGCACAGTTTTATTAGAACATTTAAGGCCCCAACAGTCAATCGCCTTCGTCGTCGTAGATAATATCGTGCAGTATACATAATAGTAATATTTTATTGTATAATATAGATCCTAGGTCGCGCCCATCGGCTACCGGATATCCGTTTTGGCGGTTCTACCGCATGCTGACTGTATTGTAGAGCACGGCGCAACAGAGCTCAATTCCTGCGCCCTTCGTCATCTCCGGTTCCGCGCAATACACTATATAATATTATGTACAGCGTCGGCGATTCGGAAATTAATTTTTTCAACTTTATTATTAATTACACATTGAATTAGTTCCTGTAAAACCTATCGCTAAAACATCGAAACGCCATTGCACGCAATCGATGTATTCAATGCTCGAATTTGAGGGTAGGCGTTGGAGGGCCGGAGCGAGTACCCCTTCTCTTTTAAAAAAATATACTAACCATCCCCTAGTAATTTCATTATACCTTAGTCAAAAAAAAAAAAATTAAAATATTCGGATACACAAAATGTTTAATATTTTTGCACGCCCCTTCATTTTTTTTTTCCATTCAAACACTGAATTATATGTTAAATTACTGTTAAAATTTGTTTGCGTTGGGTGGGATGTGGAGTCGGGGATGCCGCAGGCGAAGTGTACCTACCCTGTACCTATTTCGCTGTCACCTGCGGTTTCGCTACTGTTTACCAGTTCACCGTTGCCGTCGTTGTCGTCGTCGTTCACTGCGGCACGCGCGTACGTGACAATCGACGTGTCCCGTTATAGGTTCAGTTGAGGCGGCGATGAGGGGGAATAATTCGTAAGGGCGGTTGGACGGACGGACGTGTACGGCGTACCGGGTCAATCGTTCCGTGTAGTGGCGGTGCAGTTTAATCGCGTCCGAGGTTTCCGGAGCTCGCTCTGTGTATCTGTGTACCTGCACTGCAGATGGTGATAATATGAGTAGGTAACCTGTACGTATATTATATTATGTCATGTGCGTTAATAATACATATATACAATATATATATTATAATTTATAAGTAGTTACGTGTGACGTTCGATATTCTCTCACGAGCAGTTGCTGTACCCACGACTGCTGAAGTATTATATCATATGCGATCGACGATCATTAATACTTAATAGACTTTTTATTATACAGCGTATATATATATATATATATAATATATTATAGCGAACCTGTACTACTGCAACACTGTGTATGTGGATAAGAGAAGGAAAGTTATATAGGTAATTATTATTATAGTTTTTTTGCATCATAAAGCTCAAGGAGATCAAGTGAAAATAATATATGTTTTGAAAAAAAAACTAAAATTTACTAAAAGTTCAAAGTTTTAAGCACGTCTTCGGTGTAATTTACGTGGTAGAGGGAGGAAGGTCATCGATTCGTACATTCACAATACGATTACGTGACTACATATAAATCATGTATGTACATCACATTTCCACACAAATTTATAGTAAATTGTTAAGTAGTAAATATTATTAATATGACTAATATTCTTGACATTTTCGAGTGCTCAAACGTCATTCTTGCATATTAGAGTACCTACTAGACCACGATTATTACAAGGGCGTATTATGGAATAATGTGGAGATTGCTTTCCCTGGGCATTATTATTTTTTTATAAATTAATTAAGCCTTATATTCCCTATGTAAGTTAAAAACATTATTATTATATTATGTATGTACCTAAATTGGCTAACGTTGAATATAGAAATTATAGTAGCATTTTATACTAGGGATTCATAGATGGTGTATTATGTTGAAAAGTGAAAACTACATAAGTATTATTTTGATAAATTATAATTTTTTGTATTAAATATTTTACGCCCCTTGTTTATTTGCGGTTATCATTTTGCTATAGACAAACATATATTTATATATTTACGCAAGGATATTACTTGTTTATGCTGCTAAGTATACAAATATAATACGTAGGTAGGGTACAATAAACCTTAGGAAATTTACTTATATATACGTACCTACATTAGTGTATGCGTGACTGCAGGCGTGCGATCGCGACCAGCCGTAAAATTACATAAGAAAATTATACGATTGCCGAAAATATATCGTTTGTCGGTTGCTGTACCGAAACGCGCGGAGTATACACCTGCTACTTTATAATATACCAAACTGACTGGGTTAGCAAGGTGTTTTGATACACACCTAGGGTATATAATATATATATATTACTTACCGTCTATGTAGTTTAACCTATTAAACGGTCCATTAGATTCAATAAATAAATGTTTAGAAATTACGCGTCGGATTATAAAGCTGTAGGTACCAATTATGATTCGTATACGCGAGTATTTCGGAGTATATAGTTAACAAGTTCTACTGATATTATGTACATATCGATATCGTGAATAAAAGCATAATGTTAATTGTTCAATATTATATATTATTATAGTTTGGTCTAACGCCCTAGCGAGTAAGGTATAGTAATTAATGTTTTTATAGAGACAAACCTATAGTGCCATTACTGTCCTGCCTCTACGGTCCTACGTAATAATTATTGAGATACCGAAAAAAATCGTTCCCACCTATACAATACATATACTAATTATCTTATTTTGTACATATTATACTCAACGATATTATATAATACTCAACAGCGATGTTGATCGGAACGCTATATAGCTGTGGCGACGAAGTTCATCGTAAAGTTCATCTGCCTAACACTCAAACACTTCGACGAAATACGATTTTTTTTTTGCCGGCTGATCTTAATTAATATATCGACCCGGCATGAAAAGTTGTGAGATTTATGAAGCAAAGTGTCAAACACGTGGATTGCTATTACGCGAGTTTTACCGGACATACCTACCTACGTTATAATATTATATACTGAAACACAAATTTATGAAATAAATAAATCAGACGCAGTCGACAATAACGTACCTATTCGAAAGGAAAACGACTAAATCGTCGTCCTGCGCGTGTTCTGGAAAAGTTGAAAGAGAAACGAGTATCTCTTCTGGACGCGTGTAATTGGATAAAAAATATAATATAATATATTGTACATGTGACCGAAACGCGGGGACTCGCGTTCGACTGTTGCAGATGTGCAGCATCGCGCGTAGGTATATAAACCTCGTCAATTATTCCGTTTTATCGGCAATAAAATACGTATTGTATACATACGCAGTATGCCTGCAGTATTGCAGGCGGGCATGCCGGTCGTAGTTAATAAGTTGTACACGTAATGAGCGTACAGTAAATCTGCTGCAATCGAAACGGACATATATTATTATTATTATTATTATTATTTATTATTATTATATAAACAACAAACAAAAAAGACTGCGGTATTCACTCACTGAGCTTGCCGGCTTGAGCATCACGCAATACCGTGCGTCGCGAAAACTGTTTATTTCGTGGTAGCAGTCGACGGAGACGACGACGACATTGTTGTAGAGTTATTATTGTTTAGTTTTAAATTTGGATAAAATATAGTATTTATCTACTTAGTACCTACTTAATACTTACGACTGTATTATTACGATATCACGTATTTTTGTAGGCGCATACCACTAGAATATCAGCACCACTGCGCCTGCAGGCACATCAGTAATTCGCGATATATATCGAATGCGAGTCTGCAGCTAATGTAAACATGGTCGGATTTACGATTTTTAGGGCCCGATACATAAATTACGCAAGGAGAACCTCGCTTTATTGGATCATAAATTTTTAAAGAATTTATCATAAACCGAAATTATTGTAAATCATGTGCTTTGGACTGTTGAAATCACAATATTGTGCGCACAATGAAATACGTCAGGTTTAACACTTATCGTTTACTCAAAACATCGTTAGTTATAAGAGTTTTATTAACAATAAAGGATGTCGAATAGTTAGGTTTTACATTATACACTAGCTCATAAATAAACTAACATCAGTAAATTGTTGAATTAAATTTATAGGTAATTACTATATTATTGGATGCCTGCTTATTATACGGTGTGCATAATATTAACGGCTGTGCTTGTAATTACCTATATAAATTAATAAATTAATGTGTACAACTATATTATCCTTATACAGTGTGTGAAACCATCACAATATTATTATTATTTTTTTGTATTGAATTTTAAATATAGGAAAAAACAAACTCGTCAATCAGTTGTGAAACATTTGAAATTTTTAAGTAGTGATGACTATAAACACAACGAAGGTCGCAGCCGTATTATACCAGCTCCTGTATAATAAGTATTGTAAAAACTTGTCTTTAATTATTTTTAGCTACGAAATCTTCAGGCGAATCGGCTGGTAACTATTGAGCAGGAACAGCAGCGGTGCCGCGGTGGTTGTCTAATATAAATATTTAATACTTATGTAATATACATACAATACAAACAGTGGCAATAAAAATTCATGGCCACGAGCTAGTACTATTTCTGTTTAATTACTCTGATTTAGAACGTAATAGTCATATTATTATTCATTTTACTTGAACCTGGCAGCAAATTACCCGCAGTGGTGTGTTTGCTACTACGGTTGGGTTGCGGTTGTAGGTCGCACATTTTACCGAATATTATTACAGTGTATTTACATACGTATCATAATATTATTATTTTCACCAGCTCCTGTACAATACCGTAAATGCTTACTGCGAAATAAACGGTAAGCATCCTGAACATTATTGGAGTCGCTTTTCCACATTTTCCAAGCAATTGCATTATTACATAGGTACCAATGTTGCTAAGCCTATTTAGGCGTACAATAATATTCCATTCTCATATTATAAGCCATTACAATGGTAAGTATGATACACGTCTCGCGAGTACATCGACGAATTTGAATTCGTCGACGACGGCGCGCCGGCAGCCCTAGACTACAATAATATATAATAATACCGATATTACACTAATGGTATATTATAATATAGAGGTACTCGTGTACATCATAATATTACATTATAATTTACAATAATATTATTATGTATACACCACACTGCACTGGTCTACACAACGAGCATAATATTATTATAATATGCGCGTGTATTATATCGTATCCGCCACGTTAGAGAGAAAAGAAAAAACGGGGTAATTTGAAACCATTGTTGGTACGAATGTTCAAACAATGAACTTTTTCGTGGTGCACATTATACATACGAAGGCTGAGGCGCGTACTGCTACAACACACATAATACTACGTATTATAATGGGACGAGCGTCGGTTATTAGATATCCCAGTGGCGTGCCATCATTATTGTACACACACTCACACACGACGATCACGTAATCCTCAGGGTGTATTGTTGTTCGATTCCGTAAACCAGTACATAAATATTGTATGTGTAGTGCCTATATAGGTATCCATCGTCGACGGGTAAGCCCTACACGTATAATGTCCGCCGCCCCGTCGGCCGCCGACGCCATCGCCGCAAATGATTTTGCGGTTTTGACGAGACGACCTTAAAACGCATTTCATTCGGTTCGGTGGTGAAAATATACGGAAAACAAAAGAACAAACAATCGACTTTCCACCGTATCGACGGCTCTTACGATGTTCATTATGTAACATAATATTTATATTGAACGTACCCACCAGCGGGAAGATTATTATTATTATTATTATTATTTTTTTTTTTTTTATAACAACGCCGCTGTGTTGCAATCGTCGTAAGAATACAAGACGCAGCCAATTTTAACGTAACCCTAGTGAGGCGTGTGCATACGTGGTTTAATGTTAAATTATCGTCGACGACCCGGAAAATGTAATCAAATCACACGATACAAAATAATTTATCATCAAAATATTACCCATCTGCTATACCATGGCTTCGGAACCATAAACATAATCTCGTATTCTCGTATGCATGATAAATAACACGTTATCACTGGCTCGTCAGTCATTAGGTTTATACGTATATTAACAAGCATATATATATATTGAACAAGTCCTAAGTCTGACTGTAGATAATATTACGTAGTACATGAAGTGGATTTTTATGTATAAATATAACAAACTACACATTTTCTGTCGGATGCTGTGTTCAAACAGAAATCATCATCACAGACGCGCCATCATCATCAATCCCACCTCCTCCTACTTTTTCTACTGCAGGCGGCAGCGTTCATATAGATAGGTACTTTTTCTTTCACGATTCCGATGCCCGGCGGTGGTCTTCAGAAGCTCGAATTCATCAAAAAATTAACAGGACACGTAACATAGCACACTGCAACGGTGACTGTATTATACATATTATATTTATATATATATATATAAATATAAGCATAAGATGAAACTATTTCTTGTCTCTATCTGTCTATAATAGCTGTTTCTCTCTTTCGGCGTAACGGTTATCGGAATTATCTCGTCGTCTTATTTTTGCACATAATAATATATAATATAATCTAGGTGTATACGTGTTCTAACGTCCGTACCTATTTATATATATAAAATATAAACGTATATATATACAGGTACGCATTATGTATGTATATATATATATATATATATATGATCGCAATGATTATCCAACGCGACATCGCCACGCAATTTTGTTGTTTATCATTGCTCGGTTTTTTTCGTTCGTGCAATTTATTTTCTCTCCTTGCTTCTGCGGTTCGGACGGAGGGAAAAAAGCATGTTTACTTTAATTTCTTTTCATTTTAAACGCGCGCTTTGTCGGCCGCCCAACGGGACGCATGCAGCCAGCGTGCGTGCAGCGGCCGCTTTCGACCGGAACGGCCGAACGAAATCGCGACTCGGCGGTCAAGGGGAAAAGAGATAGAGGAGAACGGAAAATGGGAAAAAAAAAAATTACTCGATGGTTAGTCGTGGCTAAACGACGGCGACGGAGGCGGCGCTGAAACTGCACACTGTCTTTCCGGTCTGGTTGGCAACGGTCGAGATGTGGGTTACTTGGGCGCGCGGAAAGCGAGTGCCGCCACCGCCGACGTACAATATAATAACGTGTTATCATAACGTGTGTTGGCGCGCGATTTGAACGCCTGGAAAAATTATTTATCGAACATGAAACATTTCCACGCGATATAATTCATTACGTCATTACACGCGCACAGTAGTTAATAATGATAATAATAATAATATCGAATTCCCGAATCCACCTGCAGAAGAAATCGAGAACATATTTGGCCAAACTTCAGTATATTTAGGTACGTGTGTGTCACGTGAGTACGTGACGCGTGTCCCTCGCTTGTTGTCTGTAAATGTTACGCGAAGACTACGACGTGTGTACAACCATCGTGGTACAATGTGTTGATAACTGAAGAAAACGGACATTTGGATGACGGCAAATGTGTGCATTATACTATTTTATAGACGGAGAGAATATATTAGGGGGCGTTGGATCGACTTCTATAAAATCTTGTTCTGTAAGACGTCAAGCTTAAAAAAAAGTATAATACAATGTAATTATCGTGTGCCGATGTACCATGGAGACCATATTATACTCACGGCATATTATAACCTAACCTATTATTATAATAAAATTATAAAATGTTTTTAAATATTATAATAAATTGTTAATAGAGTTTTGTTCATTAGATTATTACAAAATACAAAAACAAATTCAGTTCTCTACAACCTGAAAAGTTGTGTGATTAGTGAAAACTGTGAAGTTATAGATTTTCATTATTACTTGTTATAATAATATTTCATCAATATTTTAAAATGAACAAAAATTTCATCGAATCACCGAATTTTTAAACGTGACGTACTTGCAATAAATGAATTATTTTATTAGGTACGACCATTACAGAATATACAAACGAAAGTCAGACGTAAATTACTATTATTATAACAATTTGGTAACGGTCCCAAAAAAAAAACGAAAATTAATAATTGTTCAGGTTGTTTGGAAGAATTTTCAAGAGCAATAGGGTCTAATTTATGATGTTAATAATACATTTTATGTACCTGCCTAATAATAATGTTGTATGTATATAAATAATTGAATACATTTTTCTATAAAGCTATATATTTTATTATTTTTAGTTAAGTTATAATTATAATATTTACATATTATATATTTTTGTAATTAAATACAAAACAAATACATTTTTTTTTTATAAAACTCGATACCATATTATATAATCGGCTATAATTTAAAAAAAGAATACAGTCGTGGTATGGTGATGGTTATTTTTTTTAACCAATAGGTATTTATTAAAAAATATAGATATATTGTACACATCCTCCGGTCTTCTGGCTTTCTAAATTCTCGTCAAGTAACCTATGATGTTGTCGATTACTATATAAAATAATAATAATAATATATTGTGTGTATCCAACTGCAGTTAGAGTTCGTATTGTGGCTTTCGTCAATATCGCATTCCGAACGTATCTTTATCAGCAGCGGATGTCGTGCACGTTGCAGCACACTCGCGAAAATCTACCACTGGCGCGTGCGGACAATATAATATAATAGTATAATAGTATATAATATGCAACAGAATAAGAAGTAAAACAAAACAACTCGTCCGCGTGTAGTAATGCTCGGAGTATTAAGAATCTACATTATGGGGTGGCATCTATTTAATATATAAACTCTGTACGGCTAATACGTGCGCGATGAATAATATTATTTATAAATTATAATATTATATTGGCACGATAACGGTAACGTTTGTGTAAAAACAGTATGATCGTCTGGCCGGTGGTTTGTATATTATGTATTATAATATACAACAGCAACAACAATGCACATGATAATTTCATATAGCTACTACACTTGGCAATAAAACATAGTATAATAAATAATAATAATTCTAAAATGTTCTTCGAAAAACATTATAAATTATATACAATAAATAATACTATTAGGTATATATAATAGACACCGGCTATATTTGCCCGGTTTTCTCTTTGTTTAGGGGTCAACACATTTTTATATGAACACAGCAGGTAGGTGGGTCAGCTACCGCCTACCTGTGTCCTGTGACGAGGGTCATGACAGGAGTTTTTCGTTTGACTCCTTTTTTTATAATAATAATACATATTTCTCTTAGAGATTAATTGGATTTTTCTCCTTTTATTTTATTTTATTTTTTTTGTTTGTCGACTGAGATCTGCGAGATTCCTTTGCACAAGTTGCACAACGCCAATTCGTGTGGTTTTATTAGGTATAGATGGATCACGCAGTTATCACAATAATGATGTATAACAATAATTGTGGTCGTCGTGCCGTAATGTCGTTGGGTTGTGATTCACTCGCACGCAGTAGGCCAGGCGAGGTGATAAATTATGTGATATAATATATTGTATTCAACGTTGTATTACAATTTTCATAATATATATCAGGTCCGTGTAGGCTATAGACCTACACTAATTGACATCAAACCTCGGTGTGCTCGAAGAGATGACCGCGCTCCCGATAAACCAGTTTCGTGTAATTTACCGACTTTTGAGATTTTGTTTCGTAAGACTACAATATAATATAATGTATAAACGAATCGACGAGAGCTGCTGTTGCAATACCACGAAATGGAAGGGCCGCATTCCTAAGTCGTTAACGGCGACCAAAAACTATAAACACAAAAATACCCCGCATATACAATACTTGTATATGTATATATTTTGAATAGCGTTTGTACGTTTGATCGCCGTCTTGTTTACATAAATTATATATATACCGGTCGATTCGGAATGTTAATCTCGGCAAAAAATAGCTTAGATGAGCGTGTCTATGAGTTTATAACTATGCGACGATATGTAAAAAAAACAAATTTTAAAAAAAAAACTGCTACTGTTCTCTATCATAATAATATGTAAGTGTGTAACACCACCGTAACGGTAAAAGGAGATGTGTAGGCCACTAATACGAACAGTGTGCACCTACACACGAGTGTACCGTATTATATTATACAGAGACAGAGGGACATCGGACGGCGACGTTCGAAAAACACAAAAATCGTATCGTTCGAAGTGTTCGGACGAAATACCTACTAAAATATTGTACACTGTACACGAAATAATGTTTGATAATATTAACATTCTAGCACGAATACATTACCTATATTTGTTTTATTCTGGTATTTATGTATATGTGTGTAATGTCTTCTGTTTGTTTTAAGTTTCCGTTAAGCGAGGAGGCTGTGTCGCGAGTCACGATGTTATGTGTGTATATATATATATATATATATACGCAAATATTTATGTATACTGTACTTGCCTATAGGTATATTATGTCTGATCTTGTGTCAACAACTATACCTTCGCCCATAACGGACATCACTGCGGTCGTCTATTTCTGTCCGGTCGAGTACGACTCGTGAGTTCAAATTCGGAAATTGAATACGCACAGCTAGGGACGTGATGTTTTAATAACTCTGCCGGGCTATGCATATTATATTTATCTGGCATTTATCTCGACGTGTTTACTTTTTTTCAAAAACTAATCCACGCCGGAAACGGACGAGACGAGAAGTCGAGAACGATCGTCAATGATACAATGTGAATCTTGGTTTTCTTCTCTCTATTTTTTTTCACTCTCGGCCAGCTGCAACGGTTTTGAACACGTGTAAGGCATTACCACGAGGAGCGTTTCGTTTTTTTTTTTTAAGTGCACGTCTCTTAACGTTCTCAATAACATATATATGCGTCACAAAAACATTATAAACCTATAATCTCATACGCATTTTAATATATTATTTTATTTATACGACGCCAGAGTTGAATTCCATCGTTGCATTTTGGAGATTTCACGTTCGTCAGCTGTTTCACCTTACAGCTAGCATACGGGAATACAATATACATATGCTATGAACGACTGTTGTTCACGCGACGGTCGTAGATTTTTGTTTATCTAAACTGCCAATTGAAAATTCGACGATACTTCGTTTATTTGAGTTGTAAACAATGCATTATTTGAATAGCTGCAGTATACATTATTATAATAGTATACACAATGACCGCGGTATATAGATGTCCTATACGACGACACGCCTACTGCAGGGTCATCAATGAAAACAATTGAATAACCGACAATTATTTTTGTGCGTGTAGGAAGTATGGCAGGTATACAGAATATTAACCAAGTGTCCCACATCGAGTCCGATTTGTTATACCCAAGTCGGAAACATGCAGTCAAAATGTGTATATCGAATTCATCGGCTAACAGCCCAAAACCATTGTCACTTGTGTCGCGTACACATAAACCTATTTAATATAATACAGCTTATAGGCCATAGCTGTAGACCATTATATTGAAGTACGTGTTGGAGAACCCATCCTATTATTATGCGTATCTATGCATTAACCTGTCGTTTTTAGGAGTGTCGTTTATTCACAGCATATGTGATGCGGATAAGTACTAATTCGAAAAATGCTCTGAAATGGCCTACTAAAAAGAACTCTGTGACCTGTTTTTTTTCTGTATATAAATACATGACAATAAACCATGCACGCACCTAATCAAATATTTACAAACTTTTTAAATGGCTTGCACACACACACGAATCGGGTGTATGCTATATACTTACACTGCATTACAACAACAATATTAAAATCATTGGCATGCTGGACGTTGCACACACGGGTACTATTTTTTAGGCACTTTTAAAGTCTATAGATGTTATAAAGATATATTTTACAGCATTGCGAGCGATGCCAAATTTTACAAGATAAATATTTTTTTTAAATACTCGTGTATATAATATGAGTATTGAATGTATTATATTGAGTACATCATAGTTATTGTTATGAAATGTGTATAAAAACAAAAACGGCATCTTGGACATCTGCAGTGGATTGTTTTTCCGAGTACCTATACCCCCCCCCCCCTATCTCGCTGAGCGGCGTACGCATTGGCTCTTTTATACAGCCAGTACACATTTCTAATAATATAGGTGGAACCCACGCGTAACCGGACCGAATGGAAAGTGTATTGAACGATTCGTATCGACCACGTGAAAATAAATCGGCTTTGGCACTAGTGCAGATAATATAATATTATAATATTGCGAGCAGATGACCCGGAAGGACCGCGCGAAATCGGGTTACCGCGTTCGGTAGCGGCGGGCGGCGCGATGGCGACATGGCGCGGAGGGCGTGAACGATTGACGCGGGCGCACAAGCAGCTATGGCTAGCTGTCGGGAACTGCGGGCCGCCACTGCCGGGCGCCTACGCGACTTTGACGCTCGCCGGACCGGACTGCCGGCGACCTTGAACCCTGCACCGGTCCGCGACGATGTCGCCGCTCTACGTCAAAATAATAATATTATCATTATTATTATCATCATCAGTTCTCCCCCCTCCCTTCAACTACGACTTTCGTTTACCTACATAATGAAACCACGTTATTTCCCATAATATTCTTACCTATCAATAATCATAATCATAATCATAATAAGTAATTGGAGCAAGGATTTAAATGCAGATCTCATATTCTTCCAGATGTCACAAAACTGTTTTCCGTGGCAACAAAAAATTCGTTTTATCCATCAAAGAACTTAGAAAGGGAAAGTTTTATTTTGCATTTTTTATATAATACATTATGAAGATGGATTTTTCTTGTGTTTCAAGACATTAAAATCTGAGCCGTAGTCTTATTAATATAATATAATGATCGAAACAATGAAATATTATATTGTATTCCGTTGTGTATGTATACGTGACTACGCGCCTATCCTAAGTATACCTATAACGTTAAGTTTAATTTTATTAAAAGTAAACATCTAACGTTTTTTCGTTCTGTAATAATAACTATGCTATATACGACTGTAAAAGAAAAAATAAATAATGCATACTAATTAAGCCTAAGTATATAAAATAAATTATAACATTGATTGTAATCAATGATAAAATTATACACTTCTAAAACACGAATATTTGTTTTTTTATGGTGCCTCGTACAGCGTGCAGTGAACAGTGTTCTCTGTAATATATATTATTATTATCATAATGCATAATAATATTATAATCTTGACGGCCGTTGTCGTTTAGTGAGTTGGTATATATTATGATAATCTAATGTTGTCTCGTGTAGTAGTATATAATACGTGTGACATGACTTCTTCTCTACACGGTTCTGCATGATGTATATAATATATAAATATTAGGTATAGCTGAGAAAAAAACAAGCTTGTAACGTCCAGATAGAGACGATGGCTATCGCGCGCTTGACAAGGAATTATTATTATTTTTGGAATTGCCTATGCGAAATTATGGTAAAAGTAGGTACTTGTATCTCGGCGTACAGCGTGTGTGTTGTACTACTTCATGAATATTCGTAATAGTATATTATTATAATATATATATTCATTTATAGTGGTCCAATTCTATGGTCGTTTGATGGAGGGAAAATATAAGAATTGGTATAGTATATACTATACAACACAATATTAATATTATATTTACACAATATTGGCAAAAAAATGATTTAAAGGTATTTTAAATGAAATTGAATACTGCAATAGTGCTATCGCATGCAATACGCCAATTGCCAATGTATAATATAAATATATTATGTACTTGCGTGCACTGTGCACGCATGTACAAAAACAGGCATGCAAATTGAACGTGAACTCGTGCATCATATTCTACATAATATAAATATAATAATGACGCGTATGTGCACTGTGAATATAAATTGAGGTTAACCTGCGCAATGATGCTAATAATTTCATGATTCATTCGAATTTACGGTAAAACGTTACACATGATCAAAAAATATGTGATTCTAGTCTGTATTATTATTATTATTACCTGGCGTAATTTTTATGGGCCATATATTTTTTCCACTGATATTCATTATTTTTATTCTTCAATTGTCAGGCTTTACTCTATAAAATACAACATCCCTATTGCTCAATACGTGCATTTTGCACGAATATATATATATATATATCTCAATTTATCACAGTGTATGAATTGGAGCATAGTCTTATACAATTGAGTTCTATAAATTAAAATTAAAAAATATATTGTTGCTATTATTTTATACACATAATATAGAAAATAGAGCTTTAAAAAAATGTATTATAACATTAAATATATTATTATTTATTGGACGTAATTATTGTTTTTGAAAGTTCTTCCAAACAATAATTTGGTTTATCTTTTAACCGTTTCTCAATTGCAATACCTAATCATGCGATTGCAGTAATATCCATCTGACTTCCCAGTGCATATCCTGTAATGTTTATATCTAATACACGAATCCATTTATGAAAAATACATCACGTTTATCAATGCGTTGGTTCAATTAATCGAGTGTTTATTTTAAATAGCTATTAAAGTGTTAAAAATGTGACCTTACAATTTTCATTTATCAGATCACACGA
>NW_019104283.1:0-31630 GCF_001856785.1 Myzus persicae
AACATTGAGTCAATAGCTCTCAATTATGATAAAAAAAGAACAGTAAGATATAGATGATATGTTTTCGGTGACATTACAAATACCTCTTACTTTTTTTTCGCAAAATTTTCGTATCAAAATTTTTTTTTTCAAAATTTTTTTCTTATATAATTTTATTTTTTGATCTCACGTACAATTTTACCCTTTTTAACAATCTCATGGATAATTGATGGCAATATTGCATACCAAATTTGCTCACCTGGGTAATAATTCAGGGTGTTGAGTTTTTTATTTTGGGTTTTATTATCCAGCAATCATCGTTCCACATAAACGCTGCTCTAGAACGCAAAAACTATTCAGCATAGAGTCAATGGCCCTTAATTATTATAAACAAAGAACAGTAGATGATATGTTTTCGATGATTGAACAAATACCTCTTACTTTTTTTTTGCAAAGTTTTCATTACAAAATTATTTTTTACTTTTTGGTTATTAATTTTTAAATTTTTACTTTCATGCTGAAAGTGTTTTGCTGTATATGTTATTGTTGTTATTAAACTGGGTGTCTATGTTATTAATATTAAATATTTTGCTGTGGTGGTCTATTTTTGGTTGGGCATTGTGTTTATTGTTTATTTTTATAGTATAATTAATGTTGGTTTTTATTTTCATTTATCAATTATGTAATAACTATCAGGTTTAGATTGTAATGGTCACAAACGACAGCTAAATCTTCGTCTACTAATTGATATCCTGATTGTTTTTTAGGTATATTTAAAATGTTTAATGTTTCATTAAAGGTCGTTTTTATGCCAAAATTTTTAATATTGTTTCCAATGCGTTAAATCCACAATCTCCGTCACCTATTACTTTGCCGTCTTTTTATAGTGGTGTAAATAAAAATGCTTTTTTCCTGTTCTTTAATTTTTATTTTTTTTATTTTTTTTTATTTATAATTTTAGTATTTGAGTTTATCTTTTCATATGTATCAAATTTATAAGTAAGTCTAATTTTTTTGTCTTTTATTGACAGCGATCTATTGCCAATGTTAATAATTACTTTGAATTGTGTAATGAAATCTAATCCGATTTATATTGGTGTACATAAAGAGTCTACAACTATGCATTTTTTTTACAAAAGTATGATTTCCTATAAGAATTTGTAATGTTAATATGTCGCCTATTGTTGATAATGGGCTACCGTTAACTGTGTGTTACGTTATACGTGTTGGTTCTACATTATCCGTGTGTATTAAATTTTTTCTAACTACTGTTACAGGTGGTCCCGTGTCAAATACTAACGTTATTTTTTTTTAATCAATTATTCCTTCTGGGCATAATTTTTGGATATTATTTTGGGAACGAGTATTTATAGTACTGTTATTTTCATTTTTATCGGGTTTTGGATTTGTTTTTATTTGATCGATCCCCGCTAATTGATCAAACGTTACTAGTTTTTTCGAAATAGAACACATAGAGGGGTAATGGGAAGTGCTTTTGTATATATAACATTTTATATTATTTTCTGCTTGTGTTTGAATTTTGTTTTGGTTGCGGTTTTTGTAACATTTTTTATCATTGTACAGTCACGCAGTGAGGTTGTGTTTCTCTTGATAATGTTATTTTCGTTACGGTTTTCTCTAATTAATATTAAATTTTAATTCATGGCTATGACATCTAATAATGTTCAAAATTGTTCATCGTGTTCATTTTTGTTTGCCGAACTTGATACACCTGTTAAATGCGATGGATGCATTTTGGTATTTCATACTAAATGCACCGGCCTATCACCGAGCGAGTTAAAGTGTCTTTCTTTAAAAACTCGTAATTTAAAATATTTTTGTGAATCCTGTAATAATGGATTACGCGACATTCCAGAGTTAAAAATGCTAATAAACCGATTGCTTAGTGAAATTAACCAACTTAAAAATCAAAAAAATAATGGTAATAATGTTTCACATTATTCTGAAGAGTTCATCATTAATGAGATCGGCGATCGTAATATGAGAGCCTCAAATCTAATATTATACAATGTTCCATGGAGTCCAACTCAGATAATACCGCCGACAGAATCGCTCAAGACTCTAATGTTGTAAGCAATCTTATTGATTCAATTATTATTGGTGTTAAAAATATTAAACCGGTAAAATTATTACGTTTGGGTATTCGTGTTCATGATAAAACTCGTCCAATTAAATCGATATTTAGTTTATCCATTGATGTCTTTGAAATACTGAAATCTAAGAAAAAATTATTATCACTTAATCCACCTTCCAATATTGGTATCAGCTCAGACCGTAAGTTGTATCAAAGAAACTACATGAAAAAACTTCGTGAAGAGCTGGAGTCCCGTAGATCAAGTGATGGTGGTAACGAATTAATTATCAGATACGTAAGAGGTATTCCAACAATAGTTTCCAGAAATGACCGTCCTAATACTCGTGAAAAAAATTTTTTTTAATAAATATGTTTTATCAAAATGTACGCGGTCTACTAACCAAAATCCCATATTTAACTATTTAAGAAATGCTTTACTTAATGTTAATTATGATATTATTTGTTTAAATGAAACTTGGCCAAATAGTAACGTTTTTGATGCTGAACTAGGTTTTAATCACTATAATTTGTACAGAAATGATCGTATTTTAAGTCTTAAAAAAACTAGAGATGGTGGTATATTAATTGCCGTAAATAAAAATATCATCTGTGAATTATAAACTGTTCCTTCTGTTGTTGGAATCGAGCAAATATTTTTAAATCTTACAGTTAACAATATAAAAATGATTTAAGGTTGCGTTTATATACCTCCAGGTGCATCCTCTGATATCTATTCAAATCATTGTGATATAGTTGAGTCTATTTTTTTTAGATTTCCTGAACACTATTTTGTAATAGTTGGTGATTTTAATTTAAGTAGTTTCGACTGGTCTGTTGATCCAAACAGTCAAAATCATAGGTCTGGTGGCATCATATTTAATAGTTATATAAATTTCTTGAATCTTGAACAATGTAATATTATTAAAAATTGTGACGATCGAACACTCGATTATTTAATGCTTAGTAAAAATTCAGAACTTATTTCTAATTGTTATTCGGTTGACACTCTGGTACATACAATTGATAAATATCATCCTCCTTTAGACGTGGTTATTAAATTTAAAAATTCCTCTATAAGTGACCATTATGAGTCACCATATATTTTAAATTTTAAAAAATTTAATTTTAATGAGATCTCCCATTTTCTTTCCAGTATTGATTTCAATCTAAATCTTAACAAAAATCTGTCTCCCGACGCCTTAGTCGATACTTTTTACGAAATTATTTATCACAAATTTAGTTTGTTTGTTCCAAAAACTAAAATTTATAATAGTTATTCCCCTGCATGGGCAAATGCTGAGCTCAGAAATCTGATAATTAAAAAGAAGTGTGCCCATAAAACATATAAACTTAGTACTTCTTTTGAAATTATATGGAATTTTCTGAGCTTCGAAAAAAATGTAAGATATTGAATCAAATTTCTGACGATCAATACATTTCAGATTTGGAAAATAGTTTGCAAATAAACATTAAACCTTTTTGGAATTATATAAATTCCCTGAAGAAAACGAAAGATAAAGTCCCGGACTGTATGAATTATAATAATGTGACATCAACTAATATCTCTGAAACTGTCAAGTTATTTGCAGATTATTTTTCCAGTGTTTATGTAAGCAGCTCTTTGAATTCTAATGAGGTTGTAACGTTATCTACTCTTTCTTCTAACGATAATCATATTAATTTAAGCTCTTGGTCTATTGATACGGATGAGATTTATGAATATTTAACTTCTTTAGATCCGCATACAGGGACAGGACCCGATGGTATACCAGCAGCATTTTTAAAAAATTGTAGTTCTGTACTTGTTAAACCACTGCATTTTATTTTCAACAAATCACTGAATCTGGGCTATTTTCCGGATTCTTGGAAAAAATGGTTTGTGACCCCAATTCATAAGGCAGGGGATAGACATAATATAGCTAATTACAGACCAATTTCCAAATTATCCATTATTCCCAAAATATTTGAAGCTATAATAACTAAAAAACTTTCCATAATTGTCTCTCCTCTTATTTGCAAAAACCAACATGGTTTCAGACCAAATATGTCAATCTCCAATCCTACTTTATCAATCCAAAATACTTAAAGCCTTAAATAATCGTGCTCAGTTAGATTCAATCTATTTCATTTTCTTTTATTAGTCTTTGTAATTCGGAATTTTGCTTGTTTGATATCATTGTTTGATTAATTTCAAATATTTTTAAGTTTTGCGTAATTTTACCTACCGTACCACTTTGGATTCAATTCTCCAAAATATTTCATATGGTAACCCTTTTAAAGTAAATTTAATAATTGGTTTTTCCGGCATATTTTTGTCTACTCTATTACATTCTGATAGTATATTTAATATAAAGTCTTGAATACTTTCGTATACGTTTTTAGTATTAGTTATCTTTTTTAAAATTGTATTACTTGGTCCCTTAAATATAATGGTATCATAATTAGTTTTTCGGCTTCCCTCCATTTGTTTGCTTTTGCAATGCGCTCAAATGTGTGAAAATATTGTACTGCGTCCTCTGTAATTTTCCCTGAAAATGTTTGGGGTTTTGTGACGGATGATCTATAGTCCATTTTATGATCCGGTTGTATAGAAATATTTATAATTTGTAGTATGTCAGTATATTTTTTGTGATTATATATTTTATATTTTTATAGTATTCTAATATTCTAATATTTTATTGAAGATTGGCAATCTGTATTGTAAATATTGTAATGAATGTTATAGTATTTTATTATTTTAATTGTAATAATAATTGTAATATTGTAATTGTAATATTGTATTTGTATTGATATTTATATATTTGTATTGATTTGTATATGTATATATGTATATTTATAATTTATTTAATTAACTAACTAAAAATTTCTTATAATTATCTAGATATTTGTGTTAATTACCTGAGACATATATATAATAAAAATAAATTAAGGTTAATTAATATAAATAAAATATACGAGTACAACTATTTGTCTTTACTCACAACGAAATCTGTGTACTTCAAATTACGTTTTCTAAAAAAAAATTTAGAAGTTCGGCGCCTCCGCCATAAATGTTACATGGTAACAATTAAATTATTATCTATCACTACTGGTATACGGTGTGTAATTGAGTATCTATAGTGATAGATCTGTACCAAACAGGGGAATGGGAGAGGATTTGTATGTTCGACAAGACAACTATAGTTATACCGAGTATAATTTAACGTATACTTAAAATGTAAAGCAAAATGTAATATAAAATATTTTAAAGTATATTTAAAATGTAAAACAAAATGTAATATAAAATATTTTACTTTACCAATGACCTGAAAAAATATGCATGTGCTTCGAATATTTAAACACCACCTTTATTAATTATTAAAATTAAAATTAAAATAATAGGTACTTTATATATTTTTGTGATTAAAATTTTAAAATTATTAACTATTTTGGTTATTGTTATACCTCATTTCATTATCTTAATGATCAAACACGGATCTCCTCGATATAAAAATTTGTAACATACTATATTATATCTTTGGTTTTATCATATTGACGTACTTAGTGGCTAGTATAAATTATAATGCAATCCGTGGCGATTGTCGAAGTAGTTGCAAAGACGCAATTGATTTAAAATTTCAGTTAGCAAAGCTGCAGACATGAACAAGAAATATGAAGCGATCCGTACGGTTTTTTTTTTTTCATAATAAATCTCAATATTTTCAGACTTAAGTTCAGTCGTATATCTGATTTATTTCGCAGTGCACACACAATATCAGGAATTCCACCGAAGCCCGAAAGCATCGATGTTTAAAGTAATTTTTTTTGGTGCTTAAATTTATTTTTTATACTTCAAATAAAAATTTAATTTCATGAAAAATATGCTAACTCGATGTAGACACATATTTTATTTCTGAGAGCAAATGCATAAAATAAGAGAGATCAAATAATATACAAACACCGCTCGTCGTCGTCGTTTTTCTGCTCCCTGGTGGTAGGATAATTTTATAATTATAACCTATTTTTAAGTACTTGAAATAGACATTCATTATACGGTTTAATTTAGAAATACCCGTTATAAATGATTACTCATAAGAGTATAAGACACAATTTTAATTTATAACTTATAATTTTTTTTAAATCCAAAGTTAGCAGTTACAGGACACTATTAATTTAGTGTTATATGTATTTCATTGTTCTATTATATATTAATATTACATTATATTATAGTTGTATCACTTGTATCTGAAAAACAAAAATGTTCACCGAGTGGTAAACTCACTATCCTAACCAGTAATCACCCCGTACGAGTGATTATGAAAAATATACTTTTATACTAGAATAGGTATCTGTATATAATATAGTAAATAGTAATGAAATAAATAGTCACAGGCGTTCAAATATTCTACAATTTTGAAGTTAACCTAACCTAGGTGTATACAAGTTAAAAAATTTAAGTTATGTCAATTTTAACTTTTTAACTTCTTTTAGATTCCGAGGAATGTATTGATTTTACAATTTTTATTTTTATTATTTTTATTTCTGTCATCACGTTATTTTTGGAGAGTAAAAGTGCTTAGATTTTCTTCAACAAGTATCTTTTCTGGTAGAAATGTGAATAGTATTGGTTCTTCAGGGGGTCAAAAGTAAAAAGTTCTCAATAGTTTTCAAAAGCGGTAGGAAAAACAAACAAAAAATTAAGGAAAAGAAGCGAATTTTTACGGAAACCCGGTTTTCGACAAAATCGATTTTGGTTTTTGATGTAACTCTCAAAAAAAAAATATCGTAAATATACATGAAATTTTTACTGAATATTTATAATGGCGTTTTGTATAAACCATACAATTTTGACAACAAATTTTTATAAGCGTTTGAATTTTGAATTTTGACAAAATAAGTAAAAGTCACGAAAATGTGCAAAATATTTTGAGTTAGAAATTCATAAAAATGTTTCGTTTTATATCTAAGTTTTTAAAACTTAATACAAGATTCCTTATAAGTTTGTTTACCTTTATTAAAAAAAAAATTCTACCGAAAAGTCGAATTAAATTTTTATAAGCATTTGAAGTTGAAATTTTGACAACATTCGATATTCACTCCATTTCTCATACAGTTATTATTACTTATTTTTTTATAATGAAAAAACCAATAACTGCAGATGTTTGACATTCACACCATTTGTTTATATTTTCAATTCATATACTTAATACAATTTTCAAATTATTTTGACTCGTTTTGAGCTGTTTACAAACAATTTGAATTTTGAATTTTTTTAGTTTATTTAGTTTTTTTTCTATAATTGTTAATAAAATTGTATTTGTTGGGGAAAAAAGCTTGAAAATTCAATAAAATGCTCCTCATAGATATTTACAATATTAGCTAAAAAATATTTAAAATACATAGGCATGATTTTTGCAATGAGCTTTTAAAGTTTACATTTTAATAAAATTCACATCATTTAAAAATTTTAAATGTACAAATAATTTTATAATTTAAAATTTTTGAAATATTTAACTTTTGTAGGTTAGGGTTGAAAATTCAAAACAAAGTTTCAAGCAAGTAGGTTATTCTGTTATTATAAAATCAAAAACATAGTATCCCATATTTTTATTTTCAAATGTGAACTAAATTTAAGATTTATGTTATTTTGTTGTAAATTAAAAATATTATTCGTGGGTACTTGAAACTTTTAAAGTATATTATTATATTTTATACCCACGATGACTTTTCAAATGTACTTTTTTTTTAATGAATTTAATCTACTGCGTAGTACTAATACTTATTAGTAAAATAAATTACTTTAATCACAATAATATCATCGAATATACTAAATTATTAAGTTATATTATAGACTGACAGACCGTCGTCGCTCAGAATCGTTTTTCGTATACAATGATTTTTTATTGTTGAATTCAAACTTAACACCATCCATTTCAGTGACCCACTTGTAACCTAATGTACAGCAGAGCGACCTCCACATACCAGATTTTTAGTTTTTTTAATATAATTTTCAATATCTCAACATTTTTAACTTAACTGATTTTTATTGCTAAACATTTATTAAATAATGAGTTACTTTTAATCAAGTCCTAGTTGCATAGTTTGTTTATAAAAAATTAAATAATAAATCTAGTAAAAACTATTATTATTGATGATACTACGTATTACATCAAAATTTACTTTTTATTATGATTTTAAAACCAGAAAACTGACTATTTATGTATACAAAAAAAATAAGTTGGTTGTAAGTTTCCAAATCAATTTTAACTTGACTGAATTAAAAATAAAATTAGGAGAACTATTAACTTTTTGAAAAGTTTCATATCGACTAAACTTAACTCAGTTATAAATGTTCATTAATTAGCCCAGGCTTGCAGTTATTATTATACTAAATTATGTTTTAGATACATATGGGTACTCACATAACATTTTATCTAACTCTAATGTATTGCAATAATTATTTATTTTATTAAACACAATATTTCAGGAATTAATATATTCTAAATTAATTAATAATAAAAATAATTGATTTGAACGATATTTATAAAATATTGAAATAAAATAAACACACTTGCTAATCAGTATAATAATAACTATTCCCTGTGTATTATGCTACTATTAAAATAAAAATGAACCAGTAGCAGAGTTCTAGTAGATAACTAACTTGCCGCGACTAGTGAAGAAATATGACTTTCGTAAGGTATAAAACTTATACGTTCTTGAATAAAATAATTAAAAACAAAATTAACACATAATAACTACGTATAGATAAGATAAAAGCTAAAACTTAAAGAGATTATTTTAACTATATAATATCTGTAATTTCTAATAACAAATGGCTCATACGTATATTGTTGAACATTTTACTATTATATGGGCTGCGTTTTTTTCAGAGATAGCATTCGTCAGTGAAAATTTGCCAATTTTGAATACAATGTCATATTATGCAGTGTGAAATGTGTTGACGTGAGTGTTTCAAAGACTTAGTTGTATAGCAGAAAACATGTAGTATGTACTTTTTATTTATCAGTAGATTTATTTAATATTGTTAAATGATCAGAGTTTGTATCGCGCCCCTAACTTTTTAAATTAATTGTATTGCAACTACTGATATAAAGCTATTCCGGCTATCAATAAAATTATGATAAAAATTATGAAATTTATTTTATTTTTTGTTTTAATTTTTTTTTTTTGGAATATTTAAATATTTTCACCGATTATCAGGTACGATGATCTGTAGGCACTATAGAGACTGTGTGTGTGTGTGTGTGTGTGTGTGTGTGTGTGAGAGAGAGAGAGAGAGAGAGAGAAATCTGAGGGAGAAAGACTGAGTAAGAAAAGAGGGGTGGGGGGGAGAAGGGAGAGCGAGTGTGACTTGTAGGAAGGGAGAATAGGAAGTGTGGAGGTAGAATAGTTAGGTTATAACAATGTCGAATACTTAGGAAAGGTTCTTGAATTGCAAAAGCGACTAGACCAATCAGCTAAAAAACTACCTAGTGATAGGTTGATAACCTTTATTTGTGGGATAGAATAAAAAGATTGGTAGAGGATGTCAGAGCACCGTTTGTTTGCTCTTTATGTCCCACGCGCAAAAAAGCAAATTTATGTTTAGCGGAACCAACCATTATTAAAGTAACAATATATGGTTGGTTCTGCTAAACATAAATTTGAGTTGTTGCGCGAGGGATATACAGAGCAAACAAATAGTGCGTAGACATCCTCTCAATAAAGTAAAAAAGAAAAAAAAAAAAAAAAAAAAAAAAAAAAAAAAAAAAAAATATATATATAAAAAAAAAAAATTTTTTTTATCTCTTTTACCCTTGCGTCAGAACCAATCCAATGTAGTATGTTGTTACTATTAGTATTTAAAAAACATATTTAAACTACAATATATTAAAATTTATAATAATTCTAAAATATAAAATTAAAAATCAAGTCGAAAGTCTAAAGTTATCAAGTCGGAAATCTATAGAATTTTTACAGTTGACATGAACTGTGATTGAAATATTAAATACGGAAGTATGATAGGAAGTAAAAGTAATAAGAATTAACGGTAAAGATAGGACTTTCATGAAAAAATAAAGGGTGACATGAAATCACAATCATCAAATAATAGATGTCAATCATCGGCCGGCGTAGCTAGAATCCGGATGGGTGACCACCTGGGTGTTTAGTGACGAATCCTAGCTCCACATACACACGTGTTACACGAACCCAACCGTGACCCCTACAAAAGATGCTGTTAGGCATAGTGCATGGTTTATTTACAATCAAATTGGCACACAAAATACTACGTAATATACAATTCATGCAAAATAAAAAGAATGCAGTAGGGGCTTGGTGTGGCGCGGTGATTGGCTGAAGTCCCTAATGGGACTTAATTAAAAATGGGACTTTAAAATCCAAATTGTTTATAGTAATAGAACAAATAGATTTAATAGAGTCGCTAAAAATTACGATTATTTTAGTCAGCTATTGGCAGTGGAAGGGGAGAAAGTTTATCATCCAGATAATGCTCAAAGAATTTCAAAATAAAATTATTTCAATACGTTATTCAGTTGCTTCAAATCTAGACAACTTCCTAGTATTTTTACAAAACATATGAAGCTTAAATAATTAATAAAAAGATGTTGCTTTAAGAAAGACGTTTCACCTGAATGTGTGGTCTCCAATTGTTCAAATACGTCTTACAAATATGAAACATATCAAATTTTAGTTAAGCAGTTATCATTCATCTTCGTTGATTCCAAATAATAATAATTACTCTAATATTAAAACTTCCATTGCTAAATAAGATCTGCTGACATTGATAAGCACTCGTAACACGGGGCCAACACATGCTTATAAAATATTAATACTAAATAGTTACTTCTTAAATATACATCAAATAATACTTTCAAGTTGAAGCACATATAAAAGTCTTCATCGCCTTTCGCATATATTGTATGCTTCAAGTTGTTTCAAGTTGCAATAATTAAACAAAAAAAATTCAACTTAATATTCAAATTCATTGACCGAAAATCATACTCAAAACAATTATAGTTCAATAAACAATGATTTTTTTTGAAACCACTTACTAAATTCCAAAGTTTATAAAATGTAAATAACAAAAAATCAACTTAAATAAGATATAAATTTTAAAAATGTTAAAGAGAGCATGGGCGCTCGCAGGTAAATGCATTTTAAGAATCATAAAATAAAAAAAAAAGTTCAACTTGATAAGCGGACACAAAAATAGAAAACCAAATCAAGCGACACGTTATTGTCTTGAGCTAGGTAAGTAAAAAAAAAGGAAGGCGAAGCATTTTGTCAATTGTCACAATGCATTATATGTTGAATGACATGTCTAAAGAAGTTACAATAGAAAATATAACTTGTAGTGCTTGTAATACTACTTCAAACCATACACAGACTACAGACATACTCAATACTCATGAATATTTGTACTTTCAAATTCAACTTTGGAGTGATGTGAACACAAAAATTACAAACTTGCAAATAAATTCATTAGTCATTAGTCATTACCAACCACAACACTTACAGTTGATAGTAAATGTTACACTTTAAACTCGGTAATTTGCCATCGTGGTCAATCTATGACTGAAGCCCATTATACAGCAATAATAAAACATCAGAATAAATGGGTAAGATGTAACGATACATCTGTACAGTTTGAACGGTGACCTCATGGTACAAAAGATGTTTAAATCATAATAATGGAAAAAAAATAAAAAATATCTCGACCCTAATAAAAACTAATGATATCACAACAAAAACACTACGTCAACTCCGTGTAAAAAAGGGGGAAATACGGTTGGGCGCATTTACCCAAAACAAAACACTTTTGGGCGTAAACCAATAACACATTTGGGCGTAATATTTCCCTTTATAATAGTAAGTTTGGGTACATTTATTTCTTTGCATATATTAACATATTTTATGAAATCTAAGCCTATTAGCGTTACCCAGAAGACACCGCGAGGAGGTTGGCTTAATATAGTCTTCCAAAAATATATATTTATTTTTTTAAGCCTAATTTAATTTTTTTATTTATCAATATTATTGTATATCATATATTATTTTCTATTAATTAATTTTTTTTTTTCCTCGCAAAACGTAAATATCTATAGCTATATATTTTGATGTAGTATTTTCCAATGATTAAGACATGGTCTACAGATCAAAGGATTAAGTACTAATTAGATTAGGTAGATTACACGCGATTTTCAATTACTATTGTGCCCAAATGTGTCTTTATAAATGCGTCCAAACGTGTAACAATTTTCAGGTAAATTATTTATACTGCACCCAAACGGGTCCCCGTAAAAAAACGCTAAGTAAAAAAAAAAAATATATATAAATGCTATAAAATGTGTGATATAAGGTGGAATCTAAGTAAATGGTCTAATGAATAAAATGTATGTATAAGTAATTAATTCAAATTTAATAAAAATTGGTTATTTATATTAATTTATAATATGAATTATTTTAACTCAAATTGATCCAATTTTGGTTTACTTGGCCGGAAGATTCAATCTAAAAAATGTATAGCCAAGTATACTAATAGTTTATGTAATAAATAATGAAAGCACCATTACAATAAATAAATTGTTTCCGGCCAAGTAAACCAAAATTGGATCAATTCGAGTTTAAATAATTCATATTATAAATTAATATAAGTAACCAATTTTTATTAAATTTGAATTAATTACTTATACATACATTTTATTCATTAGATCATTTACTTAGATTCCGCCTTATATCACACATTTTATAGCATTTATATATTTTTTATTTTTACTTAGCGTTTTTTTACACGGAGTTGACTTAGTGTTTTTGTTGGGATAAGGATCTTTTTATTCTAAGGGTCCCACTTAGCCCTCTGTTAATCACGCGCCAAACGGGAGTGATTAAACTAGCACTCCCCACACTGCCCAACTCGCGCGACTATGCTGTTAAAACAGAGGGTTAAATAATTCATGAAAAGGTTAGTACGCCTAAGGGCTATGGATAGTTGAAGCTGTGGTGATGACATTAGGCTAGTACTATAATTGTATACTATCATCCCTGGTCGGGCTGGTCGAGTGCATTGCAATGATCTTTTCCTACTAACTACCAGGGTATTCGATATTGTATAAACATAACAATAAAAGAAAATATTTAGATATTACCAAGATTAATTAGAACCTAAACCTAATTGAGTATCCTAATTTGTACCCACAGTTTTAAAGCCAGTTGGCTAGTGTTGTACCAGTACTTAAACATTATAATAACTTAAATACAGTCAACACAAATTAGTGATTTGTCTATCACAGCAAATTATAAAAGCTGATTTAAAAATTCTAATGTATCAAAAAATATAACAAAATGTTAATTAAGAAATAATGAGAGTTGACGGTATGAGGAGTTACTGAGAATTTTTCAGTATTTATTTATTCATTAGTTTTAATTTAAAATATGGTTTAGTGCATTAAAATAATATTGTTTTAGAATTCCCAATATGTTTTCTTTTCACTTCTTTCCACATTGCACTTAACCTATTTTTCCAACTTATTTCCTAAGACCAAAAAAAAAATATAAATACTATCAAATTTTAATTTTTTGTATACTTTTTCAAAAATGTATACTAGTTACAGTTTGAATCACAATATTATTTTTTTTAGTTCAAACATTAAACTATTTAAGTCAAAAATAGCTTTAACGTAAAAGAGCCCTTAGACGGCTACAACACGATTGCGCAAATTTTCCTTTTTTGACCCGGTTAATTACACCACGATTGCGCAAAAAATTTGGAACACGATTGCGCCGCGATCCCTTTTTACCTGTTAAAATCACAACACCATTGCGCACCAAATGATATGTGTATATACCATAAATAATAATTTATATACAATATAAAATAATGCATACAATATACATACAATACATACTTTTTATAACTTGCATATTATACATATTACATGTACTCAAATTATAAATTCACAAAATGCACTTTTTCAAATGAAAATATATACCTAGTATTATAAATTATATTAAAGTCAATATACTCAATATTATTTGTTTGTTGATATTATATTATTAATAGGTAATAAGTTTAAGTCATAGACCTAATAACTAGTTATATAGTTCAAGTGCATGTATATGAAAATGTATTGAATTATTTTTTTTTTTTTATATAAAGTTTATTAAGGCTTCAACAACAAAGATTTTTAGCCTACATTTGTTTAAAGAATAACAAGGAGAGAGACTTTACATATAATACATTTGGTACTGAATTATTTTATATTATATGTATATAAATTATTATACATAGTATATAGTATATACACATATCATTTGGTGCCCAATGGTGTTGTGATTTTAACAGGTAAAAAGAGATCGGGGCGCAATCGTGTTCCAAATTTTTTGCGCAATCGTGGTGTAATTAACCGGGTCAAAAAAGGAAAAATTGCGCAATCGTGTTGCAGCGCCCTTAGACCTCTTTCACTTTAATTTTTTGTATACATAATAACTTTCATTCAATTAACACTGAGGTAAGGTCGATAGAACTCTGATCATATTTTTCATATTTTTTTTTGTTTGATTCCTTAAACTCATTTTCCTGCGGGCGGCCGTTCTCCCCTTCAAATTTTTTTTTCTATAATTTAACTCTAGTTCAATTATTTAAAAACATTTTTTAAATTTTGATAAAAAAGTTAGTGCCTTTTAAATATTCATTGTTTCATGATCTAATTATTGACAATAAAGCAATGAGTTTAGGAATACTGATATTATAGACTGCACTCAGTAATATTTAATTTTAATGCACATTTTTTCATATTTTTTTTATTTTGATTCTTAAAATTCATTTGCCTGCGGGCGCCCATTCCCCCTTCAAATTAATGTAAAATATGGTAAATAAAATAATAAAAATCATTATATCGTTTGGAAACAAGGTGTGGACCAATATAATAAATGATTGGTTTATCAAACATAGTTGTATTCCATGTAATATAATCTATAAACGTTGTCGTGTACAAAACTATAACTAAGACGGATTACAGCATTAATTAACATTTTCTGGAAAATGTAAGGATTGTCATGCTTCAGTTTTTGGATAGGTTAATGAAAAACTATAAGAATCTATGTCATTAGTTGTTAACGTTAGAATTCAAGGAATGCAAATAAATGTAAATCATAAGTCTAAAAGACCTTTAAATGGTACTAAACGTCGTGAGGTAGGACAAGAACGTTTTCAAGAGTGTGCAAGTAATTGTAAAAGAAAAGCTGTAGAACCACTACTAACTATGGAGATAAAATTCTAGCAAACATTTATAAAAAAACCGTTCTACGTAGTACGTACATGTAAGCAAGAGGAGAGTGATAATTCGTTGAGAATTACAATGAAGTTTCCGATTATATTCCTCATACAGTTTAAACATACCAAATATGCTGACTCGATCCATTTAATAGCTGCATATTAGTTTTTCATAAAAGCATTTTGAAAATCATACGTCCGATTAACTATTGATGAAACTGGTAGTATTATAAACAAAATTAAGAGGACTACTCAAAACATTTTGTCCAGCCACATATTATTGTATTAAGGTATTATTTCCACTTTTCCAGTGATGAATTTCAAGTATCAATTTTCCAAATGATTAGGAGAAAACAAGATACATTTGCAATGTATTCATAGCTGCAATCATGGTTAAACGATGGGGTGTTAGCTCCACATGAAACAGTAACTGACTGTTCAATGGCACTTTTAGGTGCAATAGCACGTGCATTTTCAGGAGGTACCTACAACAGTAGATGTCTATGTAAACACATGTTTAGACATTTTACTTAACAAAAAATCTTCTGAAAGTCATAAATTGCAATGTTATATGAGAATTGACATAACTCATTTATTCAAACTAGTTTGTCGATGGAAATGTTGGCAGGGGATAAAATCACAATACCTAAAACAATTCTTTGTCAGATAAATAATTGAATACTTTCAATTAATTCTCAATTATATTTATATATTTGTTATGTGAACCATAAGATTTATGGATAAAAAAAACTGAACATATTATAAGTACTTAGTTTTAATAATTATTATTAAATATTGCTATAAAACTGATTAGCGTTTTCTATAAGATGCATTAAATAATATGTTATATATAACACATTTACCTTAATTTTTTGTTCAGTAAAAAGGTCAATTTTTCAATGTTTAGGTGGTGTTTTAGTATTTTATATCATTTGAAATTTTTTGAAAAATTAAATATTGTTAAATATATATTTTACTTATACAATATGGTGTTACATTTATCACAACAACAAAATAATAATAATAAATAAGGAACTTAAACTACAACAAGGATATTGAAATTAAAAATAGGTACTAAAAATTGTTTAAATTCTTAATTCTTTATAAATTATAATACACTACTACTACATTAAATTAATTTGTGTTCATAAAACAATTAAAAACACACAGGTATTTTTTTATTTATTAAAACATTATGCTTTCTTATATATTTAAATTTTTGTTTTTATAGTGCATTTAAAAATAATTCTTAAGGTTTTATAGTACATTAAATTCACAGTCCTACTATTTATTTACTATCTACATAAATATGCATGTAATATAAGTTCTTAAGTTTATGCGACATTTATCAAAGAAATTTTCTTTTATAATAAAATTGTTGTATGTTTGAAGAATAGAATTAATAACTAACACAATAGGTATGCAAAGATAATGAATATGAAATTTTAAATTTGATTTCTTTGCATCACCAACCAATTTTTTATCTAGCTGTTCTATATTTTTAAACATTATAAAACAAATATAGTATAATATGTATAAAATAATGATGCCTGCAGATTTATTTACTAGTTAATACCAACTAGTCTATTGTTTTAAGTAAAAATAACTGATAGCTTCTAATGAAATTAATTTGTCACTTCTAAAATCATTATAAATTTAATTTTTTGTGACTAAACTTAATAATTTTTTTAAACTCATTTGTTTATTTTATTCATTATTTAGGTTCAGTTTATCCAATAAATAATGAAGAATATTTAGTAGACTCAAATTCAGATGGTGAATTTAAAAATAATGAAATGATGGACAACAACTCAAATTATTCTAATGTTAATGAGTTTTTACAACACGTGATAGAAAAAAGCAAATCAAACTCTTCAATACCTGGAGATCGCCTAAACGCTTACTATGTACCTGATTTTTGTAAAAATATTCTGAGAACATATAAGCTCTTTCCATTATGGTCTAATGTTATGAAGCAGTTTTTCAAATCACCATTATATAGTACAGCCACATCAGCTTCTGTTGAAAGCAATTTTACTGAGCTCAAAAATAATATTTAAAAACATAATTCTAAGCCCTTACAAGCGAACAGATTTGTGATAGCACATTTGATTAGCCTTTAAAGTTCTATTAAATTGGCAAAAAGTAATCAAGTATCTAGTAACAATAATATGAAAGTATACAGTCACCAGGATATCAAGGGAAATTCAATAATTGATCATGAAATTGAAGATTCAAGATATTTTGACAGCGATATTTCAATTAATCCTGAAAAATAAAATACAAAAGTACCAAGTCTAATAGATTTAACAGTTGAGTTAAATGGTCCTACTATTTGTAGTTCTGAATCTATTATGGACAATTCTTTTTCCTTTTTAAGTGACAATTGTGATATTTTGTTGAAAGAAGAAACCTGGAAAGGCTATAAAAATTAAGGATGGGCCAATACTAGAACCCATACTAGATATCGGTTTTATCGCTATCGGTTTTTTTTTTCAAAACCGATATTTCAACCGATACCAAAAAAAAAAACCTATCGATCAGCACAGTATTGATAGTATCATAATTCAAAAATGCACAGGTTAGGTTATCAATAATCAAATACTATAGATTATTTTATAATAATCAATGTTTTCACTTTTCTAGGTAATATTATTTGTGTTATCGGGTATCAGTTTTATGGTGGTATCGGCTCATGTTTTTTTTGTCGAAAATGTTGTTTTAACATTTCTATATGTCTGCACGTCGCTAGTCGCACACGTTTAATTACGCTCCGTTAAATTTTCGTGATCCCGTCAAAATTTTCGCGTCCAAAATTGTCGTACCTAGTACGAAAAAAAATCGCAATTGTCTTCTCTATTTATTTATATAAATTATAAAAACTGGAAGTGCGCCTAAGTGCGCTTTTTCATTCTAAATGTAAACGAACTACGTTTACGTTTAAATAAAGTTCTTACCATCTACTAAATCCGTCGCGCTATCGCTGCAATAACGCGCATCGGTACCCGACCTTTGCCCACAGATTACATGCCGCGATCTCTCAACGTACCCACATCGCAGAAAGTGATTAATAAACATGCAGATAAAAACAAAAACAGCAACTCTATACAGGCAGCTCGCCTAATCAAAAATTCTACAAATAATCTTATGCTGAACTCTATAGATCCAACTTCACTCCAGGTTGATAACACGGATGCCGGTTGGACTCAAAAGACAAGTAAAAGAAACCATTCTGATTCATCTGAACCAAAATCTCCGGATCTTACCTCAAATAAAAAAATAAATAATAAATTATTTATAACGACAAATCGTTATGAAGTGCTTACTCAAATCGAACCTGCTGCTACAATAATCGAAGCTGACACTGTCTCCGAAGGATCTATCATTACTGATCATATAAAACCCCCACCTCCAATCTTCATGAAAGGAGTTTTAGACTTCCCTGGCTTTTCTTCAGTTCTAATTGAGCTGATCGGAGTAGACAATTTTTACTGCAAATCTTCCACCGATCGATTAAAAATACAGACTGCTAACCCCGAATCATATAGAACACTAATTCGCTATTTGAAAGACCAAAAAGCAGAATACCACACCTTCCAACTGAAAGAGGACAAACCACTGAGAGTGGTTATTCGAAATTTGCACCCCTCCACACCTACGGAGCTGATTAAAACTGAACTTGAAACAAGTCTCTACGAGGTTAGACAGGTCACAAACGTGCTGCACAAGATAAATAAACGCCCACTTCCACTTTTCTTCATTGACCTGGAGCCCACTGACCACTCCAATGAAATATATCATTTATCCTCCCTCCTTCATACGAAGGTTAAAATCGAAGAGCCATACAAACCAAAGATGGTCAGTCAATGCCTCAATTGTCAGGACTATGGTCACACCCGATCCTACTGTGGCTACTCAGCTCGTTGTGTCCGCTGTGAAGACTCACATTCTTCTTCAGATTGCATGAAACCAAGAGACTCTCCTCCCAGATGTGCCCTATGTGCAGGCAACCACCCAGCCAACTACCGAGGATGCAACGTCTATAGGGAACTTCAACGTCGAAACAAGCCTAACAATAAAAGTAAATTTTTACATGATAATGTTAATTTTAAGTCAACTAATAATAATTATACTGTAAAAGAAAGCCACCCACCTGTGGAAACCAACCCTATAACCCTCCCTCCCTCTTCATCCCAGAGAACTTATGCCCAAGCTACTTCAAATCAGTCAAGAGATACCTACCATTCTCCCCCTGAACTAGATTTTGATAAAAAAATGTCAAGTTTTCTTGACGAATTTAAATCAGTAATTAACCCTTTAATTACACTCTTAACACAAGTTATCTCATCTCTCTTAAATAACAAAAATGACAAATAACTCACCCACCTCAAAATCAATCATCGTCATCCTTTTCAATGCTAATGGCCTAAAAAACCGCATCAATGAATTACAAGCTGTACTATATGAAAAACGTGTTGATATTGCCTTAATTACTGAGACTCACTTAACCAAATATTCCAATGTGTTTATCCCAGGTTATACTCTGCTTAAATCCAATCATCCAGACAACAAAGCTCATGGTGGTGTTGCAGTCATAATTAAATCTACTTTGTCCTTTTCTCCACTTCCAAACTTCTCACAAGATTATCTTCAATCCTGTGCTGTATCTATTAAGCTGAATCATATACCTATCACCATCGCTGCAGTTTACTGCCCCCCGAGACACAACTTATCTTCAACTCTTTTTCTCGACTATTTCTCATTATTTACATCAAATTTCATAGTCGGTGGAGATTTTAATGCAAAGCACCAATCCTGGGGCTGTCGAACTGGCAACCCACGTGGCAATGTTCTACACAATTTCGTCAATGCAAAAAAATACTCAATTCTAGCACCTCCAGGTCAAACGTATTGGCCAACTTCTTTACGTAAAAAACCTGACATCCTTGATATTTTCATTGCCAAAGTACCAAGTAATTTAGTCTGCACTCCGGAAAACATCCTGGATCTAAACTCTGACCACTCATCTGTACTCCTGACAATCAATGCATCCCCAACATTACGTTTGACAGCTCCAAAATTATTTTATCCTTCAACAGATCGTATTAAGTTCCATAACTTAGTAGATCAAGAGATCACACTGAACGTTAAATTAAAAACTCATGAGGATATTGATAACGCCGTTGATAAATTTACCTCAATCATTCAATCAGCTGCATGGGCATCCCAATCTAAGCCTACCTCAACTTCCAATAGCATTCCATCATTACCGATACATATACGTTCATTAATTACGGATAAAAGGAGAGCTAGGGCACGTTATCAAACTTCTCGTTTACCCTCCCACAGAGCACTTTACAACAAACTTTCTAATTCGCTTAAGAAACAACTTCTTAAATACAAATCTGACATATTCGAACAAAAGCTTTCCAATTTATCCTCTTCTGACGGCAGCCTCTGGAGGGAAACAAATAAACTCCTACAATACAAATCTAGTTTACCACCTTTAACCAAAATTGACAATTCTATTGCTATAACTGACGAGGACAAGGCGGAGACGTTTCGTCAACATCTAGCGGAGATATTTAAGCCACATCCCGATGTAAATAATCCAAATCTCACCTCTAAGATTATCCAGTACTTATAGATTGTCCCATGCCTCTTCATCTCCCTGAAAAGTGTTTTACACCAAATGAAATAAAAACAGCAATACAAAAATATTCCACCAAAAAAACACCAGGCTTTGATCTTATTACTGCAGAAGTTGCTAGATGTCTTCCGAAAAAAGCTATCCTATTCCTTACCTATTTATTTAATGCAACCTTGCGGCTTTCATACTTCCCACTCTTATGGAAATTTTCAAACATAATCATGATTCCTAAACCAGACAAACAACCTGATCTGCCTTCCTCCTACAGACCAATAAGTCTATTACCTTTTCTAGGTAAGATACTAGAAAGACTGATACTTAAAAGGCTATTACNTTTTAACATTTCTATATATTATCGGGTATCGGTTTTATATCGGCAGCATATATCGGAATATCGGATATCGGTAATATGTGGTATCAGCCCATCCCTAATAAAAATAAAACTACAGGACCACTTCGGAGAGAAAAAAATAAAAACAAAAGAAATTTCAAGTATACTAATCCATGCCCTGAAATTGACAGCTCAAGAATGCGCTCACACAAAAAAACATGGTTATTAAATGGTAATATTTCTAACCAATACAAAATAAAAGGGATTGTATATGTTGTAGCAAACACATGTCCTTTTGATTCAATTGTTGTTGGTCTAAGTGTTGCTTATAACGATTATCGTACGTATAGGGATTATATTTCAAATAAAAATAATGAGTTATTATTATTCTCTAAAAAATTGGCTTTTAATGGCGGTACAAAAAATTTATATAATGATCGAACTGAGTTATTAAAAAAACATTTTGAAGAATAGTTATTGTGCCCGCCCAAAGGTGCATACAATAAACTGTGTTTATTTATGTTATAAAAATTGTCGAATGCTACTTACAAGATGTATCTAGTGCAGTTGAAGATATAATAAGGTGCAAAAACTGTGAAGAAAGTGCAAGACCATCACCAACAATCATCTTGTCATTAAATAATAGTGCAAATAAACTTGAAGAGATGATATAAAATTATTTGAAAGTAAAGTAATCTGTATGTTTTGAGTGTAAAGAAACAAAATTTTCAGCCAGAGTACTAAATCAGCATCTCTATATAAAGACAGAATATATGACAAATATGATTCTACCACTAAAAGATTTTCCAAAAGTATTGAACAAAAAGTAAATATTTTTCATATTAAATCTTGGTTTATTTGAAAAAATTTTTAAATATTAACTATTTTTATTTCACAGGTATCATTTGGTAGCTATTGTTAATTTTTCCGCTGGACATTACACGACATACATAAGAAGAATTTCAAAAAATGTTTGGGACTTTGAGAGCTTCATAATGATCTCTCTCTCTCAAAAAAAAATTGTAACTTCAGAAAATAAAATTTTGCATCCCCATATACTAATGTACATATGTATTATTGTATATTGTGTTATTAGAATAACAAAAAATCATATTATTTATTTTATTTATTTATTTGTTTGAAGTCTGAACAATCCAATTTACAATTTTTTATAATCATTTATTAATTTTATTAATTTTTATTTTAAACTATATTATATTTTTATAAAGCTTATATAATATATAATATCAATTATATTATTTGAATACTATAAATGTTATTTTTAATCTTATACATTTCATAATATGCAATTTTATAATTTCAAAGTACCTATGTACCTACCCATTTTAAATTTTTACTTTGGTTTTGACATTTGTTTATTAGTCATTAATAAATATTTATCTAAAAGAAATAAATGTATTGATATAAATTTTATGTTACTCGTATAAAATAACAAAAAAGTCAATCAATCTTTAATTTATTATTACCACCTATTTATAATTCTCAAGTAAAAACATATGAACTAACTTTAACAAAGTGACACATAGTAAATGTAAATTTGTTGAAGTTATATCATGTTTCAATTATAATTTATAGAAGTGGTGTTCTAATGGGTATTTATTTTTTACCACATTTTACAAACGTTACATTTTTATAGAATCTGAACTTAATTTTTTTCAATTTTGATTACTTTGGTGTGCCAATTAATAAATTAACGTGGGCCAGTCATACTTGGACACCACTAATTTATGAATAGGAGTAAGCAGAAAATTGTCTAAACACTCTAAACAAATCAGAAAATTGTTTTACTTCCATTTGGATTATGTTGTGGATACGTTTTTATTTGTTGTTGCAGTTATAATATATATTAGTTTACTAGATTAATCGCTGACAACCTAACAATAGGTATTAATCAATATCATTAAATAACTACCTAGTAAAATAACTCAACTTTTTTTTGACTATTCTATGATTTTTTTTTAATTTAAATACCTAGAAATGCATCATAATTACAAATAGATTTGAATATTCTATCCGATTTTGATACAGTTAACAAATCACCATTAAATTATGAAGAATTATAGTAATAACATTTTCTAGCATTTCTCCATTCTTAACATATAGGTACCTAGATAAATCATCATTAACACGAGTACATGATATCAATGATTTAGGTGTGATATTTCATTCCACTTTTTTTTCATGGAACACTTATTACATACAAGTAAATTATCAATGACATTAGGCTTTATTAAATGTAAAGATTTCACTAATCTCGTTGCTTTGAAAACTTTACTTATTTATATATTTCAACCTGAATTAAAATATGATTTTTTGGTTTAGTCCCCTTGCATAAAATATCAAATTCACCTTTACGATAATACACAAAATCGTTATTCTTAGTTTTTATTTATATTCGAATACTTGATGATGATAGTATTCCCCAAGTATAATAAGTACTTCACAAAAAGTATTCCAAATATTTTTTTTGATTCTTTTGAGTTGGTGTTCCTAGATATAAAAAATGATATTATTATTATTATAATATTTATTATTTTATTATTATTCATTTATTGACATATCTACATATTATTATCTTCTCGCCATAAAAATTGGAAATAACATTAATATTACAGAAATAGTCGAAAAAAATATATGATATTAGTGGATATTACTATAAAATAAAATATTTGAGTTAACTTATATACCTCAGCACTAAATTGCGATACAGAAATATACAGAAAAATGAGATAATTTAGAAAATTTAATTGAACGTTAAAAAAGTTGATATTTTAAATAGGTACTGTATTTAGAATACTTGTACAAAATATTAAATACCTACTCTGAAAAAAACGTTTTCAGAATACTTAAGAAGTATTCTAAATGCTCAATGCTGTATTCAGAATACTGCCCAAGTCTGTGGCTAGTGGTCAGTGGCATTGGCGCCACTAGGGTTAAGGATTTAAGATTCTGGCAAGGGCGTGCCTGGGGGGGTTCACCCCCCCCCCCTCCCGAAAAATAAAAATAATTATTAAGAAAAGTTGACTATAATATTATAATATATGTGGACCTTGATTACGCATAGTCTGGTAATAGAACACACGCCCCCCCCCCACTCCCCCCAAAAAAATTCTAGTCACGCCCCTGGATTCTGGGATGTAGCCTAGACAAAACTATTAATAAAAAAAATCCTTAGGGGCTTATATTTAAATCAATAAAGGATATATTTGGGGCTAAATCGTAGTCGGGGGCGGCTAAGCCCCCTAGCCCCCTAGTTACGCCAATGGTCGGTGCCGTAACTAGACTACTCGAGGCATGTTTGCAAACCAATTTTGAGGCCCCTTACCATCTTTTTTGATACATATCACAAAAACTTTTTTTTTATTTACACCATACAGTATTACAGTATAATAGTAATAACATTAATACTCGACATAATTCATTGATTGCAATTGTTTTTTTTTTTTTTATTGGTCGGAAATCTAAATACCAAACTAAGATTTAAGAGAATATTATTTAGGTGAGTACCCATTTGAAAGCAAAAACGTCGAATAAAATATTAATTGTGTGGCGGTCGAATGTACTAGAACATTCGGGCGCCACGCTGCGCACCTTCGGTGATGTTCTAGAACAGTGGTTCCCAACCTTTTTGGTACTATGGACCACTATGAGAACTTTGGATACGTCACGGACCACCTCAATTGTATACCTTATTTTTCTTACAAATAAGAATCAATTTTTTTTCACATATTTTAGAATTTTGATTATTATTACATGAATATGATACTTTTAATAACATGGATTTCACTATGTAATATAAATTTATAAAGAAACGACGTACTATACACGATTGTCAGTAATTAGTGTTATGCCTCAAAGGAAAATGAAATTATTAAAATATTTTTACATTTTGTAAGTATGGCTCGCGGACCACCTGACAATGTCTCGCGGACCACTAGTGGTCCACGGACCATAGGTTGGGAACCTATGTTCTAGAAGGTTCGTTCTGCCGCCGCCGTCGCCGCCTCTCGAAGATTCGACAGCCAATGTAAGCGCAAAATCGTAGCTTCTCGCTGAGTTCGTTCGTCAATCAGTCTCGCCGTCTCTCGTTTTTCATTTGTATAATTAAAGTTGGCTCTTGTCATATAGTTATAATTAATAAAACAATAAGTGTTTATTTATAAATTATAATGAATAAACACTGTAAATAATTTGCATCTACCTATCACGCCTTGCTACCACAATTGCATTATAAGAAAAATGTTAAAATATTTATGAATTAATTTGAAAAGACTTGCCTGGGACGCACCCCTCCTAGGCAGTGGCGGCGCAAACTTTTTGTCTTTGAAGCAAATTGTATATTTTGAATATTTTTACCACTAACCATCCCCTTTATTATATCAAAATGATAATTTACTATGTCAATTATCATATTTGTTATGAAAATAAGATAATAATAATAATTGTATTGAGGTGTTACAATTATATCACCGGCACCCACCTATATTAGACATGAAGCAATTGCTCCAAATAGTATTATATCCTTATCCCTACCTCCACTGGCCTTCAAATAATATATTTGGGTACTAGTTTTTTTATCCAAAAATGTTGTTTTATAACTAATCAAAATGATGTGAAGGAAATATTTTCAAAAACGTTAGTGTTTTTTGAAATAAAAACTGTCTTAATTGATCACTCCACATAACATCTTATGTCTTAATCTGTGGCCGATACATACAATTGCCAATTATAAGTAGGTTCACCTAATACTGATGACGACTCCTGGCTCCTGCACCATGCTTTAAGACCTTTTCAACAAAATGTAAAATATTAAAAGAATCGGCTGATAGTATAGTATAGGTATTTGGTCATTGACCGCAGGTTACTGCAATGGATGCATTAAATTTGAATTTCAATGATATCGACTGTGGCGCAATTTGAATGAAAAATCTGGGGGTGTTGAAGACCTTTATTTATCGGTTAGTCTATAAACGCCATAAATTATTATTACAAGGATGTAAAATTTCAAAACTGGAGGTGCTAATCTATGGCTAAATATACTAAGGCACGTGCTAATCTCCTCCCCCTACCCACATAATACCAACTCAAATTGTGCCAATGATGTACACGAAACGACGATACATTCTGAAATGGAGACTGTCTGTCAGCTTATAACTCTAAGTATGTCTTCAAATATCTAAGTATTGAAAATAATATGTATCGAAATACCAAAAGACAAAAATTACAAATTCATCTCAACGGCACCTAAAAAAGCCTTGCTCTGTACTCCAAGTATAATATAAATCCATAAATAGTAAATATATTATTATTGTCTCATAACTCCCATTATTATTTTTTATCTACTAGTCTACCACAATGTTGTTTACTAGATAAGAAAGTTACTAACGTTATACAAAATTATCATACGAAACTATTCTATATTAATTTTGTACATGATTTTTGCCTCATCTAATCTAACCATTGGAAAATAAGTACATGTATTTCAAAAATAAATTACAATTTCTAATGGGTATCTAACAATTCTGTATTTCCAATGAATTTGAAAAAATATATATTACAAACAAATATTGTAAATGATATTATGAAAAAAAAAGTAATAAACCTCAAACAGTAAGGAAAAATATGTTGAGTTAGTAAATATTTGATTTAAAAAGAAAAAACATCATTAACTGGGATAATATTTTAACACAAAAAAATTTTATTCATCAGGTTTAAAGATATCTGTTTCTGTTAAAATGATAAATGTTTATCCAAAAATTACAAATTAAATCCAATAGATCTCATAAATTAGAGATCCCCAAGGTCAACACTTTCAACAAATGCATTCGAATCTTCCTTTTTGTCATTTGTTCCTGAATTTGAAGTTGGTTTTGTACCATTTAAAAGAATATGCTTTCGATATTCCAATGAACCCCATGATACTGCTTCCGCCTTTTTAAGTTTTATTTCAACCTTAGTGGGTAACATGGACACACAACTTGTATTAACGTCGACAATCTAAAAATTAAATTGGCATAAATTAAATATTTAATTTTGTAACTGAAAATGGCAAATAAATACCCCATAAAGTTCCATGTTTTTAGAAAACACTGAATTGTCAGAAGGGAAGTAGAGTTCCACGGACAGTTTTACAGGAGACAATTTCACATAAGATGTGTTTGGGTCATATTTCTTGGCAAATATTGATACTACAACCCAGGGCCCAGTCTGATGCCAGTCTAAACGGCAGTCTGTATGTCCTTGAATTTTCTGATACACAACAAAAACCATTGAATATTTTTTAATTTAAAAACAAAAACAATAATTACATGAAATTACCGTTTCTTTAATCCAACAATGATTTCCTTGAGAACACCCAACTTGTTCTAAAAATGCATTGAAATCCGACGTCTTTTTATTACAACAGGACCAATATTTCATACCCTCATGGAATACAGGTACACCAGGATGATGGGCACATGTAAGATTCCCTTTTCCAGCACCTTCATAGGCCTATACTATTTTGACATTGTTAATAGAGACAATGTTTATGAATTTTGAAAATAAAATATAAATTAATAAGACCTGTTTGCATCCATTGTTTTTACACATAGTACCAATTGAAATGTCAGTTAAGCTATTTGTATCATTTCCATTGGTATTGCTTATATAAGTAGCAGTCATTTGTTGTAAGAGAGCAGAAGATATGGTCGGTTTAATATTAGTCAATGGCAAATTAGCTGACGGTCTCGGTAACGAAACTGGTTTTGGTGCATGATATTCAATGACATCATCTTTGCTATCTTTATCTGGAACATACTTTTCGGGCTCTTTTGGCTTTTTACCGTTGTGGTAACCCTTTGTGCAGCCCTTAAACATATAAATAGGTTTTTAGACACATAATATTAGTGTAACAAAGTAAAATAAATTATTGTGTCAAATATAAGAATTACCTTTATATTAAGAAATTCAGTAAAATCGGTACATTTCTTTTTACAGCACGACCATCCCTTGTAGGCGTCATGAAAAAAAGGGTCACCTGGGTGATATACACAGGAATCTAATCATTCAACAAAAAAAAAAACTGTTAATAAATTAGTCAAATTGCATTTAAGTAACAGGGGAACCATCTAGGTACTTCGTACTAAACTTTCGATATAAACTTATAATTTTTAAAATATGCATAACTAGCAACTTTGCCACTTTAAAGTACAGACTTACAGTTGAAATTATTTATAACAGTATCGAAAGGACCATAAAATATTGAACTTGGAAGTAGATAGTAGTTGCTTTATTTATTTGTCCGATACATTGTACTATTGAACTAACCAATTATTTTGAATGGATTTATCGGTCGTGCCAACCGATTGTTTAAAGATTTAATGCTTCATACCAATTTCAAGATTTCTGTTTAAGCATATACCCACTAATTCTCCTGTTAAAATAAAATAGGTACAACCTACCTTCAGGATTATTGGCTTGATCGAATTTCACAGCACATCCACGGTTATAGCATAAAGTCAAATTCGAATTATCACACATTTTCGGTTTTTATTTGTGTTAACTTTAAATAGTTTAATAGAAGAAGGTGAAATTAAATACTATGTACAACAATCAAACAGCGGCAGCGAGGAACAAACGGAGAATAAGAATACCAAAAAGAATCGAATAATTCAAATGATTGCCTTAAGGAACGCTAAAGTCGCTTAGATATTAATCACACAAAGCCGATAGCCAAAAATGACAGTGTTGCCAAAAAGTATAAAATAAACTCAAACATTTTATTCCCTCGTTTAAACGAAAATAAAAATATTAATTTAAAAAAAAAATGTATAACATAATATAATATATAATATACTTTAGGATATATTTTATGACAAATGAGAGGAGCATAAAACTGAATAATTGCATCTACTGGTTACAAGACTTAGTGTTGTGTAAGATATAACAATATAATATATAAATATGAGAACCTAAATAAATTTAATAAAAAAACCTTTTCTATAACTTAATTTTAAATTATGACTATATACATGCTTGTGAAATAAAGTAATTCTAACCAACTTAAACTAAAATTAATATTTCTTTTCTTTTATACGTCTTTTTGGTTCTGTTTTAGATAGCTAGAAACAAAATACAACTGAGTTATATTATTAAGAAATATTTCTTAAAAATAATTTGTAATTATATTTACTCATGTCCAAATGAATTTAATTGTAAGTTATCGATGGTAGGCATGAATTTTTCATTGTGAATTTCTTGAAAAGGACTAAAATAAATATAAGTGTCATTAATACAGGATGTTGAAGCTGGCCAACGAGAACTTATCATTCCTCATTTGATTTTTTATATGAATGTGGTTAATATTATAATAATATAATAACATAGTTGTTACTATTATACATTTTCAATTTGATGAATCTTAGTTTGTCTATTTAGCTTATATTTTTTTATGGGTTAGGTACCTATTGTATAACAATATTAAATATTTTATTTTTTTGTTATTGGAAAATGTTTTTTTTTAATTACCTACCAATAACTTATGATAATATCATATTCTATTATTTATATAATATGTAAGTGTGTAATTATTAGGATAACTCCCCCTCCTTTCCACCATTTTCAATTCCTGTCTACGACACTGTAAGAAAGAGTAATAACAACTTAGTAACAAGTTATTTATACATAAATAAAATTAATTGATATAAATAAGTAATAAACTCAATAGAGTAAATAATTTAACATAAGTTAATATGACGTATTCGTTTACTCTTGAAAATTATAATGTGCTAATTCAGTTCATTATTTATTAATCATTGTTACATTACTCATTACTGTTAACATGTAATAATTATATTATAAAAAAATTATACACAAATAAATAAAAGCTATATCACCTTTGGTAAACTGAAGACGCTGGAGTAGATACTCCAGATAAATTACTTCCCGTAGATAAAATTGATAACTCGTTTCGAAATGACTGTTTCCTTTTTTTTAAAATCATACACTTAATAAAATATGTAGATATATATGTAGTAACAAAAACAAAACATTTGATTTTCCTAATAGTTACCTATGTCTCATATCAGGCATTTTCGGTTTCATGTTTACAGGAGTATTGTGAATTTTTGCTTCTGCGTTAATCATATTAAACGGTGTTGAATTTTTTGGAAAAATTGGCGTCGAAATGGATCGGGTTTCCGTAATGCTTTGCGAATGTTGTGGTGTATTCCGCAATGCACTTAAAATAATATTAGTATTAACTATCAATACATTTTTATAGTAAGCATAAAGTAATTAACATTGAGTTAATTTCATCATTTGTAGTACATAAGTATCTAAAGTATGCATATTTACTTTTTAGCAATCTTAAGTTCACTTTCCAGTTTTTTAATGTATAATTTTGCTCTATTGTACTTCGATATCTACACATAATATAGGAAGATTAGATATTTTAATCGAGTTAAAAGGTACTAGTTTTACTAGGTATGAATATTTAACAAAAATAAGTCTTTTACTATGTATTGATGATGTCCAACTAATTTAATACGATGCGCTTTTTGAAATTTCATCACTTTGAGCAATTTTTCGTAAACTTCTTCTGGTTCTTGGAAATATTCTAAGACTTGTGGGTTGGTTTTAAATGACTAAAATATTTTTATTTACATATTAAATTTGATATTGAGTTATAACTAAAAGTAAACATCAAACTTTATAATGTTTGTAACGGTGCATATAAAAAATACTGTCGAAAAATTATTCTTATAATCATTTATCTAATATTTTAATTACTTTTTCTCCTATCACAGTGGATGAACATTTATTCCTACAATGTTTGCAGCAATCTGTTGTCCCTGAAAATTAATTTGTATAATAAAATGAACAAAAACAACCGGATTTCCTTACCATATAAATATAATTAAATACCTCATAATATCATTTAATTTTTGAGTTGTTTTATTACAATACATTGTTTTATTTAAATTTATGAAATTAAAACTTAAGATAACAATTTAAAAAATGTATTTAAAAAATCTTAACAATAATGCTATGATGTTAAAAATTGAAAAAATACATTTTTTCTAAGTTATAGTGCTTAAAATATCATTACTATCGGTGCACTACAACCTTCACAATTATTGAATAAGTATTACTAGCAAATATATTATTATTATTACTAAGGATGTTATATAATATGCGGTCTGCCGGCGATTTAGAAATGTAGTATACTGATCACGTTTGAAAAAAAAAAATTTTTTAGAATATAATAGTAGTAGGTATCATTCCACAAAAAAATAA
>NW_019104283.1:32364-91916 GCF_001856785.1 Myzus persicae
TGCGTTAAAATGTGTTCTAATTGAAATTGTTATTTTACTACCATATAATACAACACGAAAAAATTTCGGGGGGGTTTGAACCCCCAGACCCCCCAGGTACGGCCTTGGTAGGTATACAAAAAAAAAATGGACAACTTGACTGACGGAACTTTTGAGTCCAAATTGTATAGATGACCGGCGAGACCTAAAAGTCCCAGGATTAAAAAAGGATAAAGCACCAAAAACAAAAATATGCTGTTACTTAAAAAGTGCATAAAAATTGTAACGTGAAAAAAATGACTTTTTAGTATACTTCAAGCTTTGGTCAGAAAATGGTTAACTGACGTCATGGTAAAACGAAAATCACGGTCGGGTCTCTATCGTTATATATGTACATGATGGTATAAACTAATATTTTAACCGCAGTGTTTGTCGATGTTTTTGTCATGAAACTAAACAGTCAAAATATGAACAAACGAAAATATTCCGTTCGGTTCGATCCGCCATTACTTACCGTCCGCAAAACAAGTGCAGTTTTCGCAAAATATATGGCCGCAGCTGGTCAAGTGAAACTGTTTTTTTTAACCATTTTCTTTGCAAGGTTGAACAAAACACGAGTTGCAATGAATCCAATCCATATTTATTCGTGACCAGATGAACAAGCAACAGAACCACCGATAAATGGATAATTAATTATAAATTTGACGGGCCACGCACATTGAAACTAAATCGTTCAAAAACTGTGAATAATCCAGCATTGCTCTCTTCCGCGCTACGCGGACAAAGGGAACGGTGGCGGCCGTCACAGAATTGTATTTTGGCGCCTTCAACTTACAGTGTAGGCAACATTTCGGCCGTGCGAGTATTTTTTTCGCAATCGTATTTTTGTATTAATTAATTATTAATTAATTGCTTTCAATGCCGACGAAAAATCGCATGAACAATTTTGTGCGGATGCCGGGCAACGCGCGTAAAATACTCAGAGATACTCAAAACGTTAAAAGATAAGCAATTTATTCGTGTTAACTACATACATTTTTAGAAAATTGTCTATTCAATTTTTCCCCTATATCCATAATTTATTATTATTATGATTTTCATTATTCGAGTTGACCCGGCTGTAGCATTTAAATGTAAAACAACATTAATTCTTGATTTGTGTGTGTAGAAAAAACTACAATTAATAATTAATTTGTTTCATATTTGTGCCTACAATTTATTTTAGATATTTACTATATTTTACATATTTACAATGTATTTATTTATTTATTTATTTAAATTACATTGGCATCTACATTTCAAAACAACCGTTCACGAATTGGTACATTTTTAACTAATATATTTTATTATACGAACTACCCTAGCATGATGGTGCATTGGTGCATATATGTTATGTTAACAAATAAAATATGCACACCATTTTGCAAACAGATATCTGTTTACTTGCCAGTTTTTGACACAAATAGTAAATAATATCCCTATTGGCTATTAATTACGTTTCTGACGAAAAATTGAACAGGTAAAATATTTTTCAAATGAATACTATTCAAAACATATAATATTTGTACAACTTAGTATTCCCCTCCCCATGATTGTTATTCACATGACAAAGGTAGGTACATAATAATTTATACACATTTATAAGAAAACTGAGCAATTTGAATTATTAGTGACAGCTATAAATAACGTTTATTCTCATACACATAAATAAACAATAAATTATAATTCTAAATTTTGTATAAATATAATATTGAAATATAACTCTTAAATTTTGATGGTTTCTATGATTTATTTTTTATCATAACTAATAACTAATTAGTAATTACTATGTATTATAAATTAAAATAAACAACAAGAAATAAAATACTATAGTAATTTAATCAATTACCTACTGGATACTGATACAATATTATAGCATATAAACACATAATGTTGTTTTTGAAAAATTATGATCTATACATAATATACTATGACCACTTTTTAAGTTAAATCGAAAAATCTATTAGTTGTACAGGATTGTTAATCATTATTTAGTATTTACTATTAAATTTAACAGATTTGTATTTAAAATAAAAATAACAAACGTGAATTCAACATCATAAATCATAACTTATTCATATTTAATAACAAAAACGTAATTTTATATATTTTATAAAACATATTTAAAAAAGTATAAAACTTAAGATTTGGAATTTTTTAATAGCCTTTATTATTATTTTTATTTAATCGTTTTCGATGAAATATAAATGTGAATTAGATGAAAAGTGGCAATAAAAAAATTTGTATTACAATATTCAAGTAAAAAAAATTGACAGGTTGGAAGAATATATAATTACCAGTCATGGGCACTGGGCAGTGATATAGTATAATGTTATTGTATTAGTTATTCATCAATAATGCCAATCCATATATTTACCTCCAGTTTATGATATAATACAAAACTCTATAGAATATCGCTGTTATCAACATCGTCACATATATTATGTGAAAATAACCTAATACCACAAGCTCATGGGTTACGCGTGAATAAAATAATTTAAACATTTAAAAAAAATTATTATAGTCTATATTATGTCCTATATTCTATAATATATTGGCATATTGCATTGCATAATATAATATTATTTATTTCACGTAGGTACTGCATGTAGGCAATTCACAGTCGTATCTAAAATATGATATCATGTTAATATTAACTAATAACTGATTAAATTAACGGTATTTGTATAATAAACAAAATAACGATTTCTTTTTTAAAATTTAAACCATCCGCTACTCTCGTCTTTGATCTTCAACAGTTCTTCCAGAGCAAACGATCCTTTGCGTCGGTCACCGTCGTGTGTAGAATTTCTGATGGTAAAAGTTAAAAAAAACAACAACAACAAAGCAAACATATTATATTAAAAACAGCCAAGCAAATAATATTATGTTATATTATGTTTATAATAAAACTTACATGGAAACTCTTGCGGAAGACACGGTCAGTCTGTTCATGGGGTAGCTGCGTCTGATGGTCTTCGAGTGTTTCTTCAGCTGTTTCTTCTGTTGCAGCCATTTGTAGAAATTTTTTTCGTTTTCCGCCCTCTTCTTCTGCTCTTCTTCGTGTTTCTTCTGCCTCAACTCTTTCCTCCGCCTCTCTCGTTCCATTCTCGTGTTGCGCCTCTCCAACAGTTGTTCGGCCGACAGCCCGTACTCGGATCGGAGGCCGTTGTAGCCCGGCAAACGAGGACGTTCGACGCTGCCAGCGGCCGAGGACTTCTTGGTGATACCTCCACCGTTCAAGCCCGTCGGGCTGTGTTGCAGCTCTTCCCCGGCCGCGGGCTGCTGCTTCTTTTTGATCACTAGCTTCGCCCCCTTGTTATTGCCCGACTTGTCCGTCTGAAATTCCAGGAACAAATCCGAGTTCGGAGTCTTGGTGATCCGGGGCTTGGCGTTCTCGCCGTTTTTAGCAGCTCTCAGGTTTATGTGGAAGAACCTATTCGTAGACTTGTCGTTGCAGTTGTTCGAAGAACTCGTTTCGTCGACTGCCTGACGGTTGGTTTTACTGTTCAGTGGTTTGAGCTTACCTTTTGGGTCCATTTCAAAGTAATATGTCACGCGAGCCTTGTTGTTTTTATTAATATTGTTGTTGTTATTATTGTTATTGTTGTTACCATTGTTGCAGTGGACCACCTGCTGCTGCTGCTGCTGCATCTGGGCAGTCGACGGTTGGACTTTTTTCTCGGACGTTTTTATATTTTGTTTGATTTTCTTTTGTACGTTCCGCAACGATGCGAAACAACCGACTTTTTTCATGGGCTTGCAGTCGACTTTCCTGTCATTCAACGTCCCCGCTACCTGAACCCCGCGTTTACGCTCTCCCGTGATTTCCTTTAGCTTGGTCCTCAGCTCCTCCGCATCCAGTTTCTTGGGAACGTATATGTTTACGTCACCGTCTTCCAACGGTTTTTCCGCACAGTTTTCGTACATCTTGTATTGCGTGTGGGTGAACAGTTCCGGAAAGTACGTCACGTGCTCGTCAATCGCCGATCCTTGCCGCGTTTTGTTGTTCCTGTCCATGATCGTCTTGAACTCGTCCCCGGACTCGATGACGTTTATGAACAGCGGGTCGTCGGAATCGGACGAAAAACTCCTGCTGAACGAAGTGCTTGAATAGGCTTTGTCGTCTGTGTCTGTGTCCTGCGTCCTATCGGTAGTTGAACTGCACACTACGTCGTTTTGGTCGTCTGCATCATCATCTCTCAACAAATCGATTTTGGCCAAAATGTCTTTATCCTCGGTATCATCAATTAAACGTTCGGGAAGAATAACTTCGGCACCTTGGAGTGTTTCCGTGCCAATCGACACTGTACCTATAAATAATATTAAAACGACTTATAATGACACTATCATCTCATCTCACACTCATCTACTAAGTTAACCGATAGACCCTGCACAGAATATAATATTATATTAAAATAATTTTCTTGCTGATTTTTTATGCGATGTTTTTGAAAAAGATGAGAAAAGAAAACTAAATGACTACTGTTTACAATAATATTACCATAATTTAATTTAAATCAATACTTCTATAAAATGTTACTCGTAATAAAAATTACTTATAATATGGTATTGGTATATAGCCCAGTAATCTGTATATTATACACAACTATTTCAAAATGTATTGATAAAATATGTTTGATTAAAATAATTATCTACATTTTTTTGGGATTAATATATTTGTAAAACTTATGCTGAGGTGATTTGTTATCAACTTTATTATATTTGCAAAATGTGCATGGTATTTATAGTTAACGACGCACACACTTTTATACTTTCAAGATTAAAGGTTAGGTTATATACATTTTGGGTATCAACGATTATAAGACCATACAAAATGCTGGGTATACAATATACATATATACACTATACAGTTATAACACTGAACAATAATCAGCGTGTGCATGGTTATATATTTCATCATTTAACTGTAATACAACAGATGTCGAACGGTGTGTGAACCGACACTATAGCACCCTTAGGGAACTGGGCAACATATGTGAAAATTCGATATTCACATTTTGACTGATGTTTTACATTGCATTTACATATTCGCTGCACTGAAATTTGCTGCTCGGGCATTGTATACCAGTAGGCAGTATGGTTATTATTTTATTAATAAATAAAAACTAACAGAAAACAACTAAACATATTATTATGAAATAAATTATGATTTACATTTTAAATAATACAAACAGAAATACTCATTGGACTATACACTGTCAAACCATAAAAAACCTGTAGTATTTAAAAAGGTAATTTATTATATTTAGGTTTCACTTTTCATTTAAAATAATGTGTACCTCTATATATATATATGTAATAATTAAAAGATTGTAAAAATAATAAATTGCAAAAATTGTGAATTACGCTCGTTCCTTCCCAAATTAATCTCAGGGCTCGTGTGTAAATGGAATTTACTTTTGTGGGCATTTACCGTACATATAATGTGCTCATAAAAATATAAAATATACTAAGAATATTATAGTGTCAACGTGAACACGACAAACCCGTACCAATGTCTTCGAAACTGTCCAGTACTACTACAGTGTTGTCGAACTTGACTTTTCCAGGCACGTTCGAGAATTTGCTCTCATTGGCGTTTTCCAACTCTCGATTTGCTTCGTAAATTTTCGACCGCAGATCGTAAGGTTTGTCGGATGGCTTCAGTACAGTGCCTGACGCGAAATACACTTCTAAAGAGTCACACCGTATACACATTAAAAACTAAAATGAGGGAATTGGCCATAAATTAAAAACGAAACAAAACTGTTCAAACAAATGCTTCGTATTTTTTTTTTTTTTTTGTAATACATATGAAAACGTATATAATACGTAAAAATAATACAAAATAATACTTACTTATGAAATCTTCTTCATCGTCCACGTCATATTCGTTCAATGCAGTTCCACCGGTATTCGACGCGACACGTACGGCCGATTTCGAGTCCATAAAAGAACTACTGTTGTTTTAGGAAGGAATAACTCTTGTCGGGAAGTCCGAATCGTAAATATCGAACGGTAAGTTTTCATCGCTTTCATTTTCAATGGTTTTTATTTTTTTCTCCGAACTCATTTCCTTCAATAATACAATTTAGTTTGCTAAAAAAAAAATTTTGAATATCAGTAAGTACGCCTTAGATCTGTTATCTATAACGATTAACTATACGGTAGACCACAATGATATATAATTTTAATAAACCAAAGTGCAGTGGAAATTGAATTGTCTTAACCTTGTGAGCCAAAAAATGTTAGTTAGATGCACTTTTTTAAGTATGAAGAATAAAAAATCATTTAAGCAATATAGTTATTATTCACATATTATATTGAATTATTAATACTTTCTTAAATATTAATAGTAAATTTGAACAATTCGAACTATTCATAAGTATTCTTATTGGGCCCCAACACATTTTTCTAAGACTGGTTTCATGAATTTTTATTTAGAAATCAAATATAATTTAATATTTATTTTTAATTGTATACACTAATTTGCTCCCTAAAGGCCTAAACAAAGAAAGTGTAATGACAAAAGCAAGGCAGTGAACTAATTATGTATATATGTATTGCAACTGACATTTAGAGAACCAAAAGTTTTATTTTTTTTATTAATTAGATTGTATACGTTTAATTGGTATATACTGTAAAAAATATAAACATTTTTTTAAGATTTTGTTTTCTTCGAAAATATATTTCAGAGTACCTACAAGAAGATAGTTTATTTAAAAATGTAATTTATACAATATAATTTACCAACTTTTATGTAGGTATTTATTTGTCATAAAGATAATATTTTCCAAATTATACCATACTACAGTTAAATTTGAAAATAATTTTTTTGCTGATTTTTCGTTTAATAAATGCATGCATTTTTCAGTTATTGTATTATTATATAGATTTTAGTCAATTTTCAAGTCTCATTTCAGGTGGAGGTTAAGTTATTTAAAAATATTAACTCTATTATTATAACAGTTGTCAGTATATAGGTATTAATATGATGACTAAAATACAAAAGTTGATAATACGATTACATCAAAATAACGATTCACAAATATATGCATAAACTTGCAAACATATATACGTTAATCGTTGTATTTATAAAAGTAGAACAAAATAGGTCGTGAGCATGCGTGCATAATATTATGTGCGTACATACTATAATGGTGCCTGCGTAATTGTTTGTGCGTACCTTTACAAATTAGATAATGCACATCATTGTATACCTACCTAGACCGAGAATAATAGTGATTTTTTTTTCAATTCATGAAACCAAAAATAAAAAACTAAAATAACAATCATTATTTCTCCACTTATAGAAAAAATATCGTAAGTATTCCATAAAACGTCTGCAACTTCAATGGCCCGCCACCTTAAAAATACAATTTGATCCATGTTTAAAAATCAAAAAATAGACTCCTGCACAGTTCAAGGTGGACATCTTCGTGCAAAATTAAAAAATAATGACAAACAATAATAGAAGCAACAATAAGAAGCGGATACAAAAACATTACAATAATAATATATAACAACAATGAAAAAAATACCTTTTAAAAGATATTTTATGTAAATAAAAATTAGTTTCAATTACAGCATATATATATACAAACATTAATAGAACCATCTTAAAATATTTACAATCTTAAATATTTTATGAAGTTAAAAATTGTACATATATATTTGTACTGTGTACTGCAAAGTGATTCTCTCATCACGCTCGTCCCTAATTTATTCTTAAAAATAAATTTATTGAAATTCTGATTTTTGCAATTTGTACGTAGTTTGCGGTAATTTACTATTGTCTATTATAAAGACCATATTATTTTCAAATAATTGGATTTCTATAAAATTAAAAGACCTGTAGTGATACAAACTTAATTTTTCAAATAAGAACCACAATTGTTAATGCTTATGATTTTTTTTAAATTTTGATGTTTCTAAGGGCCTGACAATTTTAAAATATTATATGCCCGTAAAATTTTATTGGACTATTAAAATAGTTCTATATTTACTATTCGATGTGTGCTCGTGAGGCAGGACGTAATTTACAATAATAATAAAAATAATGTACATTTACCTGCATACCTTATTATAATATTATATCTGGTATCTGGAAACGAAAATCACACGTAGTCGTGGTCCTGAATTTTTTTCAAGTCCAATCAATCGTCAGACGTTTGCATCCAATATAATAATATACACCTCCAACAGATGGGTTTCGTATATGATATGTGCATTAACAGGTAACCAAACATAAGCAATTGTGTAATTTTATCAAACTTCCGAACGAAAAGAACTCCTCGACAGCTGCATTATAATATAATATTATACACGGCGGCGCAATACCGAGACTGGGCGACTCTTCTTTGAAAAGGCGTCAGGAAGAACATTAATCTATAGTGAAGGAAAAACAAAAACATGCACACACGCAAAATATTATTTTTTAATATTGTATTGATGTGCACTCGACTCGTGTCAGTGACATATATTATCGTAAAAGAGTTTAATATACATTATAGGAACACGTCTGCGCCTTCCGGAATTCAAACGATCGTCCCAATCGGTAAATATGTTTATCGGTGTTGCTTAGGCAACTTCAACCCCATCACGTGATTTTTTTTTAATGTTCTGCAGTCGGTTGATTTGTTCGTTTCATTATACCTACTGTAGAATACGATTACAAAACACTATTGTACATATCTGATGGTATTGATAATATTAAATACACGCTCAGTCTGCAGTAGTGGGGTACTCAAATGTGAAATGTTACATATTATACATATAGGGTACTATAATATTACAGCTATTAGGTATAGGTTAGGTTAGGGTACACAGGTGGAAATCGATTAAAATTTCTGGGGGGGGGAGCAAACATTTTTGATATCGATGTAAGAGGGGGGATAAGCCTCCCTCAGCTCCCCCTCATATTCATTATCGGGAAGGTACTGTGGTGGACATTGGTGCCCATATCTTGACTATCCCACAGTAGATATTTATGAAGTGGGAGATCATCCCGTGTAGGTGTTACTTTAAAATTGAGCAACTGCATTTTCTATTGTTTATTTATCGAAACAAAAAGAGTTAGGATAGGTAGGTAATTATAGGTATGTTAATAATACCCGGTAAAATAAGTCCGGTTTTAATTTTTAAAAAATATTTGAATTCCTTATTGTCTTTTCTAGGTTATGTAGAAAATGGATTTTCGATTTGTTTGTAGAGTAAAGTATATAATATGTATATTAGTATAGTACCAAATTAATTTTCTTTTTTTTTTCAAAATTCGCCATTACTTTAGTGTTAGAAAAAAAATCAAAAATCCACTTCTTACTTAAGCTAGAAAAAAGAAAAAGGAATTCAAATATTTTTTCAAAATTATAATTAGACTTCTGGAAGTGTATCTTTTTTTCTTCTGCTTATTGGTGTAAATGCACGAAAAAATGACTAAATAACGACCCGCTTTCAACAGCCTTAAATTAATAATATTAAGTTTTACAATGTACATATTATGTGAAAAAACATTAACAATAAATAATAACAATGATATGAATTAATATAAGTAATAACATCGGTACGTACATTTAAAAGAATAAAAGTAACAAGATAAATGAGAAACAGAACATGCAACATAATAATATTGTGAATTTATAAGAATGACATTAAAATGTTTAACTACTTTCAAAATGCATGACACCATATAATTTTTGAGGGTGTGTGGACACCAAGACATTTTTACATCCCAGCTTTTTAAAAATAGATTTGTAAAGTTAAAAATAGATATCAGTCCTCCAATAAAATGAGAAGTAGCCGATGATCGGAGGTGACAAAGGTGGGCTAGACCGGGATAATTTTATTAATATTATTTATGCAAAAGTAGGTACTTAATCAAATCCAAAACGTTTTTTTCTCACATTTGTTTTCGGTAATACATACAGTGGTGTGTGTGCTTTTTTCTAAACGAACCGAGTCCGACACCTTTGAGGTCATATACCTACGCCACTGCAATGACTATTTTTGTGTTATTATAATTTATAGATTTTGACTTTGTGTCTAAATATAATCTGCGATGGTATTCGATCCCGTTCATGTTAACACTGCAGTTTGAAGCTTCGCGCTGAATTACAATATTGTGGTATTTACCAAATATACCTCAATATTGTGGTTGAATGTGGTTCTTACCATGACCGTTCCGGTGTTTTTTCGTTTCTCCCCGTTTTCGTTATCACCGAGTGCGGCTGATAACGGTACTAACTACGAAATTGTTTCGAAAAAGACCAAACAAAAACAAGACACCTGTCCTGAGCGACGTCCTGACACAACAGCAGAGGATTAGCTGTTGCTTTGTACTTTGTGGTATTTAATAGTAACACTTAAGTGTAGACAGTAATTTGAATTATTAGCTATTAGTCATCACATATCGAGCAAATCGTGAAAGTCCATTATATATTTTTTTAACGTCGTTGTCATTATGTTCCCGAACGGTTTTTGTCGTTTTTAAATTTTTAACACCAACTACAGACGACAGATTCGCATACGTAGCCGAAGGGACACGATGATCGCCAACTTCGTCTTGGCATATTTGGCTTTGAACAGCATCGGCACTGGTAATGCGGATGACTTCAAATGCCAGAAGTTTGCTGACGGGTCAGTCTATCCATCCAGCACCATTGAATCCACCAATCACAAATTGCAATACACCAAAGCATTGAGTGAGTAATAACTAATAACTATCATTCTATGCGGTTGTATACAACTATAAGTGCCTGCCCTTAGGATGTCTTGTCGGCTAATATGAGTATATGATGGTTCTTAACGGCTCTCTGTTTTTTTTTAGTATCAAAACCAGCTCCTGATTGGAAAAGCACGGCCGTCATTAATGGTTCATTGCAAGAGCTGAAGTTAAAAGATTTTCGTGGGAAGTATTTAGTGTTCTTCTTTTACCCATTGGACTTGTAAGTGCTTACCTAATTACCTTAGACCCTGCACTTTTCTTGTGTAGTAATGATTTACATTGGTTTGCAGCACATTTGTTTGCCCAACAGAAATATTAGCTTTCAACGACCGCATTGAAGAATTTAGGAGGATCGATGCCGAAGTTGTTGCAGCATCTGTGGACTCGCATTTTACACATTTGGCTTGGGTGAACACCCCACGAAAGGATGGCGGTTTGGGTAAATTGTCAATCCCACTATTGTCTGACATGACTCATAAAATATCTAAAGATTATGGTGTTTATTTGAGTGATGTTGGTCATTCCCTGAGGTACTATCTATATATATAGCACTTTTTACAACAAAAATGTTTATTTCTTTTGATTGTTTGCCTTTGTTTTAGGGGATTGTTTATTATAGACAATAGAGGTATTCTCAGACAAATTACAATGAATGACCTGCCAGTCGGCCGAAGTGTAGATGAAACTCTAAGACTAGTACAAGCATTTCAATACACAGATATGCACGGAGAAGTATGTCCGGCTAATTGGAAACCTGGTGAACAAACGGTAAAATTAATGATTTATTATATTTAAAGAATAGTTGAAATTCATTTCGACTTAAAATCTTGATTAATTTTGTTCCCAACCTTAATATTTTCTTACACTTAATTTGTTTTGACAAAGTCCTTTTGAACTTGCAAATGTTGTAAATATTTTACATATTTTATAAACTAGTATTTTTGCTTTAAAGCCATTTTTGTTAAATAATATTTTATTAATCTTAGTAAAATGTAAGATTTGATTATACATTATGTTCAAACTGTATAGTGTATATTACTCATCAATCATCATAGATATTCAAAAATATTGTTTTTAAAAGAAAAACATACAACTATATGCCCTAAATATTGTGTAGGAAGTTCACTGTGAACTGACATAGTATTTCAGTGTTTAAAAAAAATAATTATAAGCAATTATATGTACTTTTTGTTGTTGGACACTTTTACTTGCAAATGTAAATTCAAACATTATTAGTAAATTAACTTGTATACTTTGTATGTTTCAGATAATTCCTGACCCTATTAAGAAGAAAGAATACTTTGATAGACTGATCGAATTATAACCCACCTGTGTGGAGATCTCTTAATTGCCAAAACATCATTATTTATAATAACCTATTAAGCATCACAAAGACACAAATATTAAATAATATTATTTTTATTTCAACATAATGTTTTATTTGTTTGTTTTTATTAAAATACGCCAATTTCTCACCAAATATTGATGATAGAAATAATACAAATAAATTAATTGAAACAATGCACATTGACATTTCATGACACATACAATATGTATTATTTGTAAGTATAAAAATGCGTTTATTTACACTAAAACGTAGCATATTTTATAACGTCTACAATATAATAATATAATATATTAATGAATAGAAACGTTACTAGTAACATAATGTTATCAAAATACCGTTAATTCGATAGTTGCAAAAATTTTTAATGGATACACTTAAAATCAATTCGGGTACAATATCAATCATTAATATTATAACAGCACATAAATAAATGTATAATATGATTTAAAATTTTGTTATGCATTTTAGTTGGGTAAGTATGTGAAAATATTGGTAACACACGATTGTGTATTACAATTATTATTTTACAACGGTGTTAGATGTCAACCACCGATGTGGTACAAAAAAAAAAAAACTACAACAACGAGGAGTGTAATGAAGTCGGATTTCCCATAATACATAATAACATACTATACCCAAGCACACATTTCAACTTCCATTCAAATCGATAGTGTCGTTGTGTGGCATTTACAGCTCACCAACGTAATTCGGATCTCGTTAACGGCTTGCTAACACTAAACCTGTATAAAAATTATGATTTAGCTATCGATCTTAACACATGATAATAATTAACAACAAACCTAATATTATAATATATACTATTAGATACTAATAATAAGTAATAATCTTTGTACACTGTTTGTACGGTTATATTATTATTATATTATACGCATTGAAAACAACAACAAAATTGACATTAATAATTAATCATAATATGCTCTTTAAATATTATTAAAATATGTACCGTGCACACCTGATGATGTCTCCGCAGACTATTCATTAAACATCGAATAATCACGTGACGGGTGTGAGTCACATGGACGCTGTTAGTACCTATATGCCGATTAATTATTAATTGTTTCGAATGTATATAATAAAATATATAATTGTCGTACAGAACAATTTCTTTTTAAATTAAACATATTATTACAATATAAAATCTACAATAATAATACAAGACGTACAGTAACACTAACAATAGGTACCTCTATAATAATATAATAATAATACATCGAGTTAATGAAAAATAATCGTTGAAAATGCTTCGATTCATGAGATCAGAGAGAGAGAGAGAGAGAGAGAGTGAGAGTGTGTGAGCGATACAGAGGATGCGGCGGGGGATGGATTTCGACTTTCGAGTAACCCAAAAAAATTTTTAAAAATAAATTGTCGACCCGTCGCAGTTTTCGAAAACGTTCAAGTCCGATGTCGTTTGTCGACGGGATATCAAACATCATCTCGTTCAGCGGAAAAGTCATTCAGTATAATATCATCGTCGATATTGTATTATGTGCTTCGCCATCGTTACCGAAAACTCGGCCGCCGCCGTTAGACGTGCAATGACCATATTATACGAAGGATGGCGGGTACGTGTGATTTTTATTTTCTCGCCGAAAGTTCGTTTCCGATTTTTTTTTTTTTTTTTGGCATACTTCGTTGTCACATTCGGCTGGTGTCGGTACAACTCGGTTGGTTTCTGTCAAAACCGAGTCATCGACAGGGCCGATATACGGAATTCCATAACGATATAATCTGCAATATAATACGACACGTCGTTTGATCGATATTATGCGTCGTCCGTGGTTTTCGTCCATCGACGACCGACCCGTCGGACATGTCCCACTCAAAATTTGTATTTATTTCGTTTCTCGCAATCTCTCGGGTTGCAGGCGAATCCAACGATGATAGGCTGCCGCAGTATCATCACCGTCACGCACGCGCCTTCACTACGCGTATAATTATACGTATACACTATAATGTTCAGCTCCTCCTTGTCCATCATCCGGAACGGAAACGGATGTTATGCGCCTGCCATCACCGCCATTTAAATAACAAAATATTTTACACTTCGGTCGCCGCAGCAGCAGCGGACGTGCACCACCAAACTGCGGCGATTTAACGTGATGGGCCGCGAAGACGACTTCCTTCGATCGTGGCGAGTAAATAATCGACCACTGCGAGGACGCGAATGGAGGGGACGTGGAGGGGGTGCCAGGTTGGCGGGCGTCGAGGCGAAATTATTAATTTTTTTTTATTTGGTTTTTATTTTTTTTTCAATTTTCCATTTTTTCTCTCTTCTTCGCGCGTACGTGTTCACAGCGTGAGCGTCGTGTTCGGAGCGCCCGCGGCGGTGGCCGTGTCGGCGGACGCCCACGCGGGTCATATGCTCAGCGACGGCCGCTTCTTCCGGTCCCGCTTGCTGCTGTTCTTGCCGAATATCGTGCCCAGCACCTTGGACACGCTGTTCACGCCCAGCTTGCGCCTGATCGGCAGCCCGCGGAGCAGCTGCACCGCCCGGGTCTCGCGCAACAGCGAGTGGAACGCCAGCGACACGCCCGCGAAGTTCTCGGCCGCGCTCACCTCGTAGAACTGACAGCCGAACCGCAGCGACAGCTCTTGTCCCGCATCCACGGCCACTAGCCTGCAACAATCGAGCGAGATATTTAGTTAGTTATGCGTACACATAGTAGTGGCGACAGTGGCGTTATAACATAATACGACAAATTATAGCAATATTTATTGTGCATTATGTATTATTATGTATAATATTTTATATAGACGACGACGTAGGTACTCGTGATATATATATAATTCTATAAATATACCTCTTTATAAATAACATACATCCTGAGTATAACCTGTCGTTCGTGGAATAATACCGGATGTAACAGAAAGACACGACAAAAAAAAGTTAAAGCTAATAATATGATAAAAATTGTCAACGAATTTGGATGACAAATAATTTAAGAAACATACTTAATATGTCGGGAAATATGAAAAAATCTATTACGCGTTTTAATTAGTTTATAGGTACTTTAAAAAAATAATATATATTTTGATATTTTAGAAAATTAAAATAAACTAGTTGACTTAGATAAATGTTTTACGTTTTACCATACAAACTGCTCTTGTAACTAGATTTGCAAATCGACTATTTTGAAATTTCAATTGAATTAATTTTTCAAATTATTACTTAAGAAATATAAAATCTATACTATAGTTAATATGGCTCAAATATTTATATTTACAAAATACAATTTTTATTAAAATATTGATTATAACATTAGTATTGCATTAGTCAGTTGTTTCTGTTACACTCTGTTAATATTTAGTATAATATAATACAAGCAAAGTTGGGTATTAATAACAGTTTAATGTCACTTTTTAACAAACATTGTGTTTCGACCAGTTCATTCATTTAAACAACAGGTCGATGACTTAATACCAAATTACGTAGTTTATGTGTCTATTGAAATAACTTTTGTATTTTGAAAATAATACGTTTAGTTAAAATCAACATTTCAGTTATTTGTTAGTTAAATTAAATATAAGTTTGGTCTTTCTCAGTTGTTAGCAATTAAGAGCTAAATGTTTTTACCAGTAATTAAAAATATGCTGTACGAAATTAAAAAAAAAAAAAGTATATTTTTATTGTTTTTATAAGAAACTAACATAAAATTTCCTGAGAACTTTACTGTAGCAATAATGTGCGATAAGAAGGATTACCAAGTAGGGTGGAATTTCAACAAAACTGCTATCGTTTATTATTTGAAAAATGTTGAAAGTTGAACAATATTGATATACGTAGTGTGACCAAGGTGGTATGATTAGAAGACATTAAGTACATTTTTAACTACAAGTTAAAACAAAGACAGGGAAAAATAAAAAAAATTGACGGTGATCAAAACGAGGTGTACTGCAAGATGTACCTAAAATAAGTGGAATAATAAGCGAAGTATAAATATTTCTTTTCATAATTATTCAAACTAGAAAATATTTTATTCCACGGGTATATTCGAGCAAGGACGAAAAAGCATTGATCTTAAAATATTTAAAAAAAGAAAAGTTTTTCGTTGTTTATTTCTGAATTTATCTTGAGAATAAAATATTTAAATTCGAAAAACGTCCCAGGAAATGTCTAAGAATCTTTCTTTTTTCCATTAGGATACCTTTATATCTCATGTTATTCGATTTAATGTTATTACGATAGTACAAAATCAAAATCACGCGGCGTTCCGGATAGACTATTCAGGTACACCACTGTCGTGACTCGTGACTCCATTCCCTGCATGTTATATAAGAGAGTGAAGTTGGTTAAAATACATCAAAGTACGGTATTATAATAATTCAGTTATGTAAGCAGAACGATGTTGGTATAATATATTCTTTAGTTTGATTATTAAAAGGTAACTGATAATGCGATACACGCAAAGTACTTAATACTTAATACCTTTAAGCATATGACTAGACTTACCAGATGGTTTAAAATATGGACATATGGCTAAATCGTAAATCGTAATTATACTCGAGATGTATGTATAGTGGAAATTCCTCTCAAATTTGTTGTACATGATATACACTCCGAAGCAACAACGGTCTTTTTTTTTACCCACTGACCGACGCCATAAAAGTGTAATATTGGTGGAAATAAAAAATGTAGTTCAATTTTACTGCGATTTATTTGCACTTTAGTTATAATATTACATGCATATATTTATTTACATACTGAAATATATAATATGTTCATATATGTACATATTGTGTAATTTTAATGTGTTCGATTGTTTCGAACCGTTTGACTGGTATTAATAAAACAAACAATAAAAACATTTTTGAAATCATCATAGTAATTTTCTAATTTTAATTTCGTTAAAAAAAAAAAGTTATAGCCCAATGTTTATAGATTTTCGTGAAAATTAACAAAAGTACTGAACCCGCCGCCGGGACATGGCTTAAAATTGAACGATCGATTTCAAACTATCAGTCGATATTTTATTACGCATTAACAAGTAAATGGGCGAGTACCTACAGCAAACTGTATACAAAAATAATTAACAAGAATAAGCTGAGGGCCCCACCTCACTGTACACGCATACTATTATATGATGTATAAATTAAATGCAACATTATTAGTTTTTAATATTTCAGCTGACTGTCGCGAGCTTAGAGATTATGTTTTCTATTAAAACACCTAATCCGCACATCATCATATATATACGATACACATAGATACACTTATGTGTAATAATATAATAATATTATATTATATCGTATATGAGAGTTCGAAAAAGCCTTTTATCGGGCTGTTGACCCCCGACTATATAACGTGACGGTTTTGTGTATATAGTTATTTCCGTATTAATAAAAAAGTTTTATATTAAACAAGTTTATCGTTATTATTTTTAGATTTGTTTTTCCTGAGGACGATGTAGGGCGATCGGTACATAGCATCTCGTCACCATGATGGGGGGGGGGGGGGTGCTGCACCCGGTCGATTCTATTTCGAAGCCCTCCGACGGAATACACACACTATACTACGCTACCGTAGTCCCTATATAATATGCAGACACGAGCGATGCAATTGTTTTTATTTCGATGCGAATTTTCGTGAAACACTCCGAAAAAGCATAATTTTTTGTATTCCTCCGTGTTGTGTTGGTCTTACGTCCTCCAGTGGTCAGTGGATGGTAAGTTCCGATATGAGTTTGAGGGATCGCGAGTCTTGAATCACTCTCAGGTCGATAAATAATTATACGTACAACAAAGTTTACCATACACTATATGCATTGTCCAAGTTAAGAAACGTATAGTCTGGTCGCACTCAGACACACCCGTTTGTCACCCCCTGCCCCCCCCCCCCCCCCGTCAGTTATCTGCTGTGTAGTATTGCCATGCCCCCGCGCACGATTCGGTCACGTTCCTCAACTCGAACAGAGTATAAATATTAAATACATATTGTTTTATAATGATTTTCACACATCTGACACTGAAAATTCTCTCGTAAGACTTTAGAATTTAATTTTCTTACAGAAATTGAATTTCAAAAGTTTTTCAAACGATAGAAAAAAAAACCGTTTTTCCAAAGGACTGCAGCAGTGAACTGATTGAGGAAATTACAGAAAAGATGTACCATTGTACCAATGCCGTATATAACTGGTAACATATTACACATAGAGATGAGCAGCAACTTAAACAATTATTATTTATTTGGAAATTACTTTTTTCATATATACCGATTAGTCTTTAGTAAGTGTAATGTTTTCGAATAACGTTTGAAGTAACACTGCAACCGAAAGGAAATCAGTCCGACGACTTTGGAGAGAAGACCGTCTATTTGGATTATTATCTGATGTGTTATTTTAGTCTCAAAACGCCTTGCGTAATATATGTATATATTATATATTTTTTTTTAAGTATTTAAATAGGCACGTAACTCAGGTGAAAATAATGAAATCGATATTTGAAACTCGAATACAAACAAAACAAAAAGGACCAACTAAATATGTTTGTCTTGAGAGTATAATAATATATTATATAGTCACTTCCGAATGTATATTAGAAATTTAAGAGTAGTATAAAAAGTAATAATACAACCTACAGCGGCAGATGAACCGTTTCCGTGCAATGTTTGTTCAAAAAAAAAACTCTCGTTCTCGTCTAACCTGGCCTGACCTACGCGCAACCGTTTGTCGAATTTAAATAAATAAATATATAGACATTATATACAGTATAGTCATATAATATACATAGGGTCGGGCAATAATTTCCTGGTCGTTACTTGGCGGGAATTCCCGATAATAACACCAGAGAATATCGAACAATTCGAGGCACCTATATAATCAATTTTACCTACATTTTATAATCGTTGTAAAGTCATTGTAAGGTTAATCTCCAGGTCAGGTTAGGTTATAATCTCCAGTAGACTTGGTGACAGATGATAAAATCTGTTTTTAGAATTATTATTTTTTATCGCTTCGCTTATTGATCAATCGATATGTTATTAGAATGAAAACACGTCTGAATTCCTATGTTTCACGCGCAGTGTTAGACGGAGACAGAAAATCAATCACCGCTTCCAATCATCTGATTGGACCTAGTGTACCTAGTTTAATCTTTCTAAGAAGTACAATAGTACATTAATAATCAATATGATATCATCAAAATTAAATCCGTAAGAGACAGCGGGCACAACACGACCTGCGCGGTCCTTATCTGCGGCGAACAGCTGCGCACTTTTTAAGGCACACGATTCCGTATACGTTTTTTACCCGAGATTTCCGTCCAGATTTCCAAAAGTTACGTATTCGATTTAAATTTATACACCGTGATCGTATACATAATTAAATATTTCCAAGTTGACAAAACTAGAATTTAGACATTATACCTAGGTATAGATATTTCTCGAAAAAGAAAAATCGTGCTCTATATCGAAGAGACTGCAACCATGCAACTGTACTCAGTTGGACAAAAATCAATAATTATGTCCAACTACATATAATTGTATAATATTGCATCTATTCACATTCGATAGATTTGCTGACTAATATATATTTCGGCACCGTCGCTCAATATTATTATCACGAATCACGATAACTGTGATATTTCAAAACACCATTGGACTTCAAAAATTATTATAAACTTTGCTCGCTGCTTGTAAAAAAAAAAATTCCTCATACAAATAAGCGTTTTGATTTGTTTTGGGTTCCTGGGAGTGCCGACCACCACAATATGTTATTATGTTCACATAAATTATTATAATATATCGGTCAACAATATTACGATTGTCGCATTTTTATTTCGTCATCTTTCAGCCGTGCAAATTCGTTAAAAAAACAGATACACACATTACGCGGTAACGCATACACGAGCGATAAGAAATCTTTTTTTTCCCCAACAAGATTAAAATATTCTCAGAACGAAGTGTGCAAACGAAAACCGAAAGCAGTGGTATTGTTTAAACGACTCGCTTAGTGTACAATATAATATGGCTGCAGCATTAGGTGTATTATATAATTTTTTACGGGGACAGGTTCGGGTATAAATGTATAATTATATATTGGTAGGTCTGTCGGCCTGTCAAAATCACATGTGGCAGATGCGGAAAATTTTATAAAATATAAAAATAAGTAAAAACGTGAGTTGATTATAATAATTGTTAGATGATTGATACAATATAATATAAAAATTACATAAAAACAATAGGCGGTTCGACGGTATGGGTAGGTACTTGTCACTGGCACGATGCACACCAGCAATCGGTTCACTGAATACGTTTATTGTACATAATATCGCGTAATAGGTAATTAATAAATAAAGGCATGATGATAATATATTATTACATTATATTATACTCGTGCGAACAGTTTAATAATATTAATATGTTAAGTTGAGGCGTTGAGCAACGCACGTGGACAAAACACGTGATGTACATTAACACGTGGTTATTTGGAGTTGCAGTGGCATATTTATGGGGGGCGTGAGGAGGGGTTGATATCACCACCCAAAGTCTTTATTTTTTTGGTCCATTTCATTTTCCTCATTTTTCTTTGAAAACTGTTATTGTAACTATAGGAGTGTTGTTAATGGTGTTAGGGTGAGATTGTTGATACTGGTGATATAATTATGAAATCCGTGGATTATCCCAAGGGGAACTGCTCCCCCCCTCCTCCTTGGCTCCCAATGTGCAAAATAGTTTTGGTCATAATATCACCATTTAGAAAAAATCCCAGATACGCCATTGCAGGTTGGGGGTGAAAAGCGAGGAGTGATGGACACAATATTATCACGGCGATCACATAGATATATCTCGTAGACCAGCAATATAAGGTAAATGAACCGGATGAGTTTATTAATATAACAAGCCAGACTTAAAATTGGAAAACATATTGATTATCACATAAAACTTGTGAATATCCACTAAAAAAATATCTAAAAGTCAGAGATTTTTCAAACACTAAATATGAGATGATTAGTATTAATTACCCGCAAATAATTGTTTTAATATTATTATGATGGACTATTGTATAGTTGTAGAATATTTTTATTTTGAAATGAGAAAACGATTATCCTCTCTATAGTATTATAATTCATACTTCTTCAGTATTGATAACTCTATTTTTTTTAAACTTTGGGTTGTTTAATAAATATCTATTATTATTGCTAAGAAGTGCGCGCCATTCCTCCCCACGTGTTCCTCTATTCAAGTGACTATTAATATTACGAGGACGGTACTATTTGTCATACTCGAATTCTTGGTGATCACTATACATAATATTATAGAAAATACAAATCTGCAGATCTAATTTTTGCTGGACGCTACAAGCAAAGTTGCTGGGCTAACTTTTAGTCCGTCGTTTTCGGTAGATTCGATTTCAGGGCCAGTGGGACATTTGTAGAGCAGAAATTCAAGAAGAACTAAGGATCGGCTCGCCGTGTGGTCTTACGCATTATCGCATCGAAAGTCGTACAAAAGCGTGGAAAACACGTGCGGCGGGTAAACGATGGATTAGTATATATACACACACACACACACACTGCAAACCGGAAACGCGGCAAGTCCCGCAGAGTATGTGTATATTTTTATACCTATATATGTAATACACGAACAGGAAGTCGTGGGAATAGCGGGCGCGGGGCAGCGGCGGCGGCGGCGGCAGTTGTTTTCGACGTAGTTATAATTATATTGTCATACGACACGCGAAGAGACTATAATGGAGAATAGAGAGATAAAAAGAATAAAACCAGAACAATGAGACACACGACTATATAGCTGCTGGTCGCCGCCGCACCGTAACACGCGAGCAGACGAGACGGTGCCGGCGATTTTGATTTCGCCACCTACGCTTTGGTAATTATTATATTTTATTGTTTACACGCAGGTAAATAATATATAACAAGATGATATATATACGTTTAATGTGTCGCCAATTGAGATCGCGTATCGTCTTACGTGCTATTATGTTATGTTGCACCTATTATTGCAATATTATAACGAAGATCGAGCAAGCACCACCGAGACGCGATTTACTGTATATACATAATATAATATATAAGGCCCGCGAACGTTTCCCTATATGGTATATAATATATATTGCTATACATACAGAGTGTCCCTTGAGAAAATGTACCAATTGCGATATATCTCCTGAAATAATGGAAATGGACATCATAGTTCTGGTTTTTTTTAATAAGACTCACAGGGACAAGAACTACAAATATTTCGTGGTTTAATTAATTTAATGTTTTGGTAAAAAAGTAAAAAAATATATTTTGTTTCATTTAACTATTTTCGAAAAACTCGAAGAAAGCAATCTTGTAAAGTTCATTTTTCTGAAAAAATTTCAGTTTCAACATTTTATTTTCATTAATCGGTTGGTTTTTAGTATTTTTTCTAGTTTCGAGAAAAATTTCTGGCCACTGCAGAAAGCGTTCGCCGACCGTTCGAGCGTGCGCCAAATGATTGATACCATTATATATATAGTGTTAAATAATTTGCAATTTTTCTCGAGACTAGAAAAAAATATTAAAATTCGGGAGATTAATGAAAATAAAATATCGAAACGTCTATGTTTTCAGAAAACGTTGAACAAAATGGCGATTTTCAATTTTTTTTTGAAAATCATTAAATAAAAAATATGTTGAAATTAATATATACCTACACTTTTTTACCAAAACATTGACAATTTAAACATGAAATATTTGTAGTTCTTGTCCCTGTGAATCTTATTAAGAAACCAGAACTAGGATATCCATTATCCATTATTTTAGGAAATACATCGCAATGACCCATTGCGATGTATGTTATATACTTTTTGGTGTTTTTAGGCGTGTCTAGTTCAAAACACACTCCACAATACGATTTCTCCCTTTCTCTCTTTCAATCTCTTTTTTTCTCCATCTTTTCTTTTCTGTCTCTCTCTCTCTGTCTCTCTCTCTCTCTCTCTATCTACCACCCCTCAGCTCTGTCCACATTGTATACGCGTGCACGCAATCACCCGCAACAATTATTACGCACTACGAGTGTGTTATACAACTACATATATACATATATATTATAACCTATTATTAATATTATTGTTGTACGAGATTTGCACGCTTTACCTGGAATGGTCCAAGTCCCTCTTGTTGCCCAGCAACAGTGTAGCGAAGTACGACGGCAATTTGTGTTTGCTCAACTCGTCCAAAAGGTATTGAGCTTCGTTAAAACTCGACAGGTCCACCACGCTGTAGACGATTACGAATGCGTCGGCCCATCTTATGTGATCGTACAAACAAGTGGTCTGGAAAATGACAATAAAGATAAAAAAAATTATTTTTATATTATAACATTACAATATATTTAAATACTTTAAATAATTACTGATACAAATTATGTTATTGTTATGGACACGAAATAATATTGACAAACATAATGTTATAAAATACACGTATCATTCACAGCGTCAGAGTGCTGTTTATAATATACCTATGCGGTAGTATTAATTGTACCCACACTTGTCACATTTTACAAATAACAATGTTTTTAACAACGCATCAAATACATTGTCTGCAGTACTGTTCAGAGTGGACTACTTAGGTGGGCTATTTGGGGAAATCAGAGATAAGAGATTTTTTTAACTAACGAAAATCCATGAACAGAATGAAATTATAATTTTTTCAAGTGCGATATTTCCACGATTGCACAAACGATATTTTACTAGCTGCATTTATTGTATACATAATATTTATTCCGTATTTAATCTTTTTAATACACTTATCTCGCATATGTTTTTTATTTTGTATTTATTCATCAAGAAGATATAGTTTTACGGTCGTATATATAATAATATATGTATAATGTCCAAATGAAACGAACCACTTTAGAATCGTAAATTTTCGAGGGACGCCTTGTATGCATATTTAAATATATTTTATAGTGTTTCACGATCTGTCGCTGGATTGAATAATTATTGTAACAATAATATATGCGGACAGTGCAGTACATATTTTTATCGTAAATTCGTAATTATTGTGCACCGAAAAATCAAATCTGCAAGGCCGAGCACATTTCAACCAATTTTCCTGGTGGCATTGTGACATTTCCTTATAAATTATAGCGCTTACAGACTATATACAACGGATTAATAATAATAATATTAATAATAAATATATAAGTCATAGGTGTAGGTATGTTTCAGATTTATAAATTCCACCTGTGCAACTCTCTAAATACTGCAAAGTGGTCGCCTTAAAAATGTTCACTGAACCGAGAAGTATATAAAAATACTCTATATTATATGTCACACAGGTCGGTCGACTGCGGCAACAGATCATTGAAGGGACGCTTAAATTTAAAAAAAAAACTGTTGTCATACTAATCTGTCTGTAATCACTGCAATTATCGGGTATCTATTATGATGCAATTTTATACTTAAATAGCACTTAAAACCAAACGAAAATGTACCGAAATAATCTATCCTTAAATAAAGTGATATGCTACAAAAATTACAAAGTATGCACGAACAAGTCAAAAGAAAGAACATTTTGTGAAAGACAACAAAAGACGACAGAAATAAAGTAAATAAGAATTCGCGATAACAAACAAAAGAATAGGGGATTTATTATTGATATTAAATTTAAAAATTAGACGAATGAACCTATAGAGGAGATTCGGTTAAGTATAACATGAAAATACAATTCGATGTTAAGCCACTTTATATATTATTTTTAAAGTTATTTTCTTAAAAATTATGAAAATTCTTTAATTTTACTATAGGTGTTAATAGAAAATACATCATTTCGTTTTACTGGACAAAATATATTATGTATATTTATTGTTTTTGTTATTGTCAATAATTATTAATAACTACAATACAGTAAACAATATTTCCTAAAATCGATTAATATTATGTTGCGACACAGTCAGAGAAAAGTAAAAGGGTAGAATTTTATTAAAAAACAACACGTCGGTCAATAACAAATATGATACAGGACCGGATTGATCTCGCGGAGCATTCGAAACCGAATTCCGTGCCTAATCAGAAACACGAGTCTATAAACCCATCGTGTTAATACGTAGATTTAGGTATAACATCGTATTGTGTCGTACAATATTAGATTATTGTTATATTATGTACAAATGTGTACCTACTTTCGCGGCTTAAGGATACATTATATTATTATCGTTGCATTTTCACGGCGGTATACTAATCATTGTTTTCCCTTGTCCAATTCATTTGTGGTATATGATGAACGAATGCGGTTTGTACAATATAGTACCAACCAATGACTACATATCTAATACTATCTTACGCAACACAACGACCTTGGTATACCGTACCGCGATCATATACCTACATTACAACGACCGATTTCCATATATATATATATTACTTATATATGTATATTATTGCAGTACATGTGGAATTCAATGCGAACGGTGTAGGTTAAATTAAAATAACGAAAATGATTATACGAGCGCGTAGATAAGTTTTTCACACCCTTCTGCCGACGGAAAACAAACGGTAGTCACCTATATTTCAATAATAATAATTTATAATTTAGTAAGTACAATGCACACAACTGGTACACAATATCAAACTCGTAAGACAAAATCTATCAAAATCATATACGACGTACTCGTCGTTATTATTACACTTAAGTCTATACAATATAATGTAATATTATGTTATAATTTCCTAGAAAAAATATAATATTAAAGGCTTGCCATATGCGTTAGGCGTCTGCTTATTATGTCAATATACAATATATATAACGCGAGGCATAATAAATAATTAAAATATAGGTAGGTACCTACATCATATTAATATCATAATAATATTATACACGTCGGACAAAACGAATGAATACGATTATGAACATCACAATACGAAATAAACAACAAGAAAAAAATGCCGAGCGCGGATATAAAAAAATTAATACGAAAATAATAATATGAATTGTGCCGTGGGGGCTCGCTGCCGTCGAGGATCGCTCTAATGAAACGAGACATCGCGTGCGTGTTTTTTATCCTTCTCGTTTTGTTTGTTTATTTTATAATCAGCGGAATAATAATAAATATTATTTTATCACAATATTATTTTCATTATAATAGTATCACATTATTTAATTTTATTGTGTACGCGATCGGCCGGCGACAATAGCGGTTCGGCGGAACCGTGTACATAATAATACGATATTATTATATTATATGCAAGGGGGACCGGAACAAATCGAAAAGGACAAAAAAAAATCGATTTTCAGTTACTGCTGCAGTGATTAATACAATATAATAAAATATGATCATACATGTAGGTGCCTGCACGAGATACTGGTGAAACGACTACGTACACGATGCGGAGGTGGCTGCTGCAGCAACAATTACGCGATTAAAGCGATGTTTTAGAATTTTACTATAAAATAAATAACATTATATGTTGATGTCGACCTCGAGAGACAGACACATCAGCTCCAGTCCATTAAATATATTTTATTTTAGAAAAAAACTCATATATTGGCCATATCGTATATATACCGTGTGATCCATTAAACGAGCGGAGGATGCCCGTTTACGATTTCTCGATGAGTGTAATATGAGATAAATAAAAAAATATAATATAAGTGTTACAATATCGCCTCAGCACCCGAGTATTCTTCTAATTATATTATTACAACAGCTTTTTTTTTTTAATCTCGACGATTTTTTTGTTTTTCTTCGTTTTACCATTATTATTAATATTATTTTAGATACCACGGTGTTTTCATTTAATTCCGGATTCTCTGGAGCGGCGAACGAAATTCAAGAACATGGACGAAAGCGTCTCGGCAGAGCGCCAGACGGAGAGAGATTCCATATTAAACATGGAATGTTATAGCGCGGATGTTATAATATGCGTTATACAGTATATTATTATTCCTAAATTCCATAATGTCAGTTTTTTTTCAGTTTTTTCTCCCATCGTTATTTTTTCGCGAAATTTCTGAAACCATGTGAACGTAAAATTGACCTTTTAAAAGTGCAGCTAGTCTACAGATTTACGTTTTGTGAGGCATTTATTATTATATAGGCCATATATAAGATATATATAGAGACCTAATATAGTCACTCCTCGCCATCACTCTAGCGCTCGAAATCTTTAAAAGGATATGAAAGTTTAAAAATAGTATAATAAACAATACAAGAGACGGAGAAAATTTGGTTTTTTTCTCCTAAATTATGATTAGGTGCAGTCATGGGCCATGGCATTATATAATTGTCACTTGCAACGGTAAAAAACGAAAATCATTAAAGACGAATGAGAAAACCACAAATGCGCACGCGTTGAATGCGATCACAAATCAGGATTAAAATGTATAAATATTGCATATTATATTTATTATAAGCTGACTGTGCTGGCAATTATCATATTTTTTTCACTTTTGATTTTGTTACTCTCGGCCACCGCATAAACTATATAAATATTAAAATATATAATATTCTACACATTTATCGCCGCTCGTCTGTCCGGTCGTTCGGCGATTTGACATTATTAATGCAGCCCGCGCCATACGATACGTCTATTATGATAATCTATACATTATTATTATTATTATTATTATTATTACTATTAAATCCTATCGTTTCGTCCGATTTTGCCGATAGGTACGAATTATGTGTAATATAAATAATAAAAAAATATCGTAAACAGGAGAGACAGACGATCGTCATAATATATCAAAACAGTAATACGATTATATTATATGTACCGCCACTGTGCCGAACGCAGTAATACTATATCGCCCGTGAAGGGGTTCGAGAAATTCGAGTTTTCGATTTTAAATTTCAGCAATGACAACAGGAATAAAAAAAAACCAATACTTGTAAAATATTAAAATATCGAATATATACGACACATTGCGCGCGCTTTCTCTCGGGCCGATATACATAATATAGCTGCTCGATGATGACACTGCTGCTGCTGTACCGGTCGCCGCATTGTAACTTGTACTTTTTTTTCGAATAATATGATAAATTGGTTTAAACGAGCCGAGCACAAGTAAATGAACTGGTCATTTGAATTCTGTTTTATTTTTCGATTTGCGGAGAAATGTATATATTTACATTTTATTTTGTCTTGTCGTCGTAAATTCAAAGTTGTTACATAACGCAGGCGGGGCTGACTTCTCGTAAAAATCTGCTCTTCATATTATTATAGCAGCTGCTGCAGGTGTGGGGTGGATGCATCGACGCCGCAGTATAGTTTGTCGAGTGCAATTCTCAAATTGTCCAACCTTATTTCGATTTTCAGAACTCGCAATGCCATTCCAGCTGCAGCTTCGCACGTACAATCTCATATACACATTTGGGGGGATATTTGACAATATTTTGGATTTTTCCAAACGCAATGCCATTCCAGTGGCTCAATACATTTACAAACCTGCGGTGAAATTTGACGAGTTGACTATCCTGCGAATTTTACTAATCTTGTTACGAACGCCTTGAGTATCGTAACATAATGTGCACTCGGAAGTTTTTTGAACCCGGGTTGAGCATCACATTTGATACTCAGTTACTTTTTAGTGTTCTTGTATGACATATAAATAAATCAATACACTCGAACATTTTTTGGGTATTACATATTATAAAACTTAAGTCGAAATTGACAAGTATAAGTAAAATATTAATAAGGGAAATAATAATTTATAGTTTTACATGTATCACAAGAGGCAGTCATTTCGTTAAACTTTGATAACTCGTGCTTTGTCAGAGGTTTAAAAACAATTCATTCATATAATGAATATTATATTATGTAGTACGAGTAAATGATTTTTATTAGATCAAGAGTAAATTATGTACTAGTAAATTGTATTATACCTAATGATACAGGATGCGTATGCGTGTGACGAATAATTCTGTGTATTATGTTTTCAAGACATTAAGCTATATGTATTATGTTATTGTGAACAATGTCCAGTATTAGAATATATATATAATAAATATCAAATTATATCTGTACAGGGGCTCACATGGCTTCTTAAATATTGTCCAGGGACAGGATTAAATAAAGATTAATTTAAATTTCAGTGTGGATCTGGGACCGTTTTGCATGGATTATAGAGCAATAATATTATCTTTGATATCCGAAATCCGTTTCGTGATTTATTAGTTATTATCATGACAAATGAAGAAAATTTACTCACATAGACATTATATATGTATATAGGGGCGGATGGAATCGACGATTTCATTGACCTGAAGGTCTACGTGGACGCAGCACGCGTACAAGCAATGTACACCAAAATTCTATTACATTTTTCGATTGGAAATCATGTTGTGACATTTCTTTTGACCTTAAATCTCAAGTATAGTATCATCTTTAATGCGAGGCCTGTATCATCAATAGTGTTGATGTCCATAATAATATAATTATATAGGATATGAGTATCTATATTTCTGCTCTTAAGTATATAAGGTGTAGTATTTTAATTTGTTTAAATTTTAACTACAGAAATGTACAGCGTATAACCGGCTATCCCGCGTCATCGAATATATAATAAATTCTGATCACTCGTTATATTATGTATATACGACAAAGAGAAAAATATCCTCAACATTTCCGATATTTACCCAACAATGTTTATCATAATAGTATAGGTATTGGTACACACTTTAAAACAGAGTTCGCGTCAATACTATACATATATAACTTAATAGTTTACGAAGTACGTCAAATTATATGTATACCTTCTCTTAAAGTATGATGAGGTATATTTCTGACGTTTTGGTTGTATATATATATATATATATATTATGACCGAGGCCCATCGATGCTGTATTATGGTAGGTAAATATTTATATTGCGTTGTATATTAATTTCTCATGCACCACGCACGTATATTGCGTTATATAGGTATGTTATAAACTTTTTGTAAAACTGTAACAAATCTAAAGACATACTAATATACTATACATACGAGTATTAAATAATTATGAAAGCGACCTGTACTTTATACTGACACAGTATATATTATAGTAAATTGTGTTCAATAAATATAATGTCATAGTTATTTGCGTAACGCGATAAATACTGCAGCATGTCAAATTGAAAATGACAATTTGCGTCTTCAAAATTCACCGGATCAGCGTAATAAAATATTATAGTAATCAACACTTTTCAACACTTTGTAGTATGTTACATTTTCTCATTAAATTGTCATCATATATTATAAACATACCATCGCTATATTATTAGTACTATTACTCGTCGCGATCACGGTACGATGCATGATCGCGGTGAAGTGTACATAGGTATATTATATTATAGATAGGTATTACAATTTTATGCAGAAATACAAAATATACTTATAAACTTTACTGTACACTACTCGAAAATTATAACCAGCTCCGCAGCTCAGTTTCGGAATTCACCTATTTATGTCTACGATTAAAATGCACTACAATAATATGTTATGTAAATATACATTATTTAACCTAACCTTTAACACGAGTTCCTTTGAAGCTTAAAGGTCTATACAACCGCCGTTTATTTTAATAATATTATTATTAATAACAGTTGTTTTCCGTTCGTAAAACGCAAACTTTCTCCAGCACTGTGGGCTTATACACGCGGAGGTTGGTGGGGATCTATAAATTGTGAATGTGACGAGCGCGGCTTTCAAAAACACACACGCGCCGCCGTCATACACGGGTCTATCATCAGTCATAACATCCATAATAGGTATATATAATATTATATTGTTATGTCTTTATATAATATATTAATAAATAAATATTATTATTATTATTATTATTGTTGTAATAATATAATACCCGCTGGCCGCTGCTCGCGCACACGCGTTCCATATCGACGGGCAATCGATCATATTCAAATATAGGAACTTGTTGAAGTTCAATCTATATCGTTCGTCCATATATTACAATATATTTATATTATTTATGTGTGCACGTGTGTCTTACCGCTGTAGAAATATACAGCACTTACTTATATATTGATAAATGATGAAAAATAAATAAATATCCGCACGAATAATAATAATAATATATTATCGACTCGACGCCTGAGTGAGCTATAGCCTGTAACAATATATATTACCCTCTCAACATATTTTATACCAAAACAAAATTTACTATATTGTAATATAATAAGCATATAATATATATATACGCCTTTAAATAATAAGACTAGGTATACATATAACATATTATAAGGTATCTGAGGAGTGAGGATAGTTCGTTTTTATATTTTTTAATTGTATATTAATATACTTATAGTTGCAACTAAAAATACCTTTGAAAATATAAAAGGTTTTTTTTTACAAAACTTTTACATTTATTGTTTTATTGATTGGTGAATATTATTATATCATATACTATTGCAGTAACACCTAGAAATATTTTATATCTATTATTTTAATCGTTGCTGCAGCCCGGACTCATTGATAAACAATTTTAACTGGACAGCATGTATACGATAATGTTATATATTTTAATTTATAATAATAAATTATAAATTATAATACATATACGAACACGTCGACCTACAATGTTGTATTATAGGTAGGTATATAATATATAGACATGTAATATACGAATCGTGGTGAGAATGTAATATAATGTTATAGTTTTGTTTATTAATTTGAAATAATAATCAAATACAAATAATACAATAATTGCACATTGCATTATATTATAGCGTTTACTGAAAGTTGTTACCCATAATCACTGTGGCACGCGCAATGCGTCGCACGTGCATCTGGTTCAGCGTCAGCCTGATGCGAGTACGTGTGTCGAGTAAAACATAATGAATATAGTACGCAAGTATTACATTATAGTGTACAGCTATAGAAAAATTGCCAATATATGTTTACAAAAAACGATTTTTTTTTTATCGGCGAATTGGTCAAGTCGTACCTACTGTTTTGAAACAACCCTTAGGCACACACGCGTATGACGTCGCATATATTTTGTAAACACGCGGACAATCGAAATTCCTAAACGATTGCGTTTCAGGCTTTGGAAATAGCTAAGTACACTCAGCTGTTTCATATACATATATATATGAACAATATTATTATATACCATGTACGTTTTCTGCACATCACGTGGCGTTCTTCAAGTGGCAGTTTGTGTGACACTGCACCGAAAAATCATTATAATAATTATAAAAACGGCAATAACGACGATATAGAGGTTTATTATTTTCCCAGTAAAAATTTGCAGCTTGCCTCAAACGAGTAGATTGTTAATAACCACCCCGATTCGAATTTGATCTCGAATGCCTAACACGTTCGAGTAATAAAAAACCGTACTTCTCAAACATGATGGCACTTTTTTCTCAACCACACGTCGTCATTATTATAACGTTATAACACTTCTAATACTGCGAGCTAGTATATATTATAATTATCATAGGCGCATGTATCGCGTCATTATCGTCGATATGAAATACGCACGACGACGTAATATCATATTGTAACAAGAAAACAACAATGGGGGCGGGGGTGTTGAACCTAATCAATAGCCAGTTTGGAGTTCAACGAATTTACAATGTACACCCGTGCAGAGTGAATGAGTGTGAGTGTGTTTGCACCGTGCACAGAGAAGAACGTATTTATTATTATGCGTATATCGTTATACATGGCATTACCTATGGCGATGGAGGTGCCCGGAGGTCCCGCATGCAGCATCCCGCGAAATTAATAAATAACTGTATAAGGACGAGCGCTTAGAATCGAGTCGGATCGGTTTTTGGACCGAAGGCCATTTTATCGAGAGCATTGTTATCGGTCGCCGCCGCCGCTGTCTTTCTTTCGTACACCGTATATTTTCTTTTCACTATAGGTATACTTATAATTCACGGTACACCTGTATGGTAAAAAAAAAAATACACGTCGAGAGCGTATATAATATAGATAGGTATACTTAGTACCTATATAATATATATGTAATCAGTATTGTCATGAATAAGACGGTCTAACGAAAAAATATGAATAACGAAACGAATAGACAATATTATTGTACATATTTATATACATCACACGTCGCCAATCAAGAAATGTATTATTACAACTTATTATTCGTACTCCCCGTAAAGTCAACAGGTTATGTGCATGTGCATAACAACATCATAATGTACGCGACGGTCGTCAGACATTTTCCTCCTAAAAGTAAGAAAAGTGGAAATTTTTTTCACACGCATACGCAGACTTTCTCAGTTTCTCCTCTCACGCGATTATTTATTTCAAATTTTTTTTGTTGGATACATTTTTCAATGTCTTGTGCGATTGTCCTGTATATCATGTGTATTGAACTTTAAAAGTTATTCAGTATCAAATTTCAGTATTTAATAGATAATACGTTATTATATTTATTATTTGATGTAAACTATACGAATTTGAAATTCATACGAATGATAGGTTCTACGAGAGTAGGAAAATCACATGCGTAAATCATTGTGTTTAATAGCTATACTGGCAATATAGTTTATAACATACATTGACATAATACAATAATGTGAACAGGTATTAGAAACATTTTTACAAATGTCACGGGTTTAAGCTATGGTATTAAACATCATAATATGAAGAAGGTTCAACGTCCTATGATCAATATTATATACTACTTTATACCTATACGTTGTAAAATATGTATGAATGAATATTATTTGACATTTAATCGAATGTATTGAAATGATAAATGGCACATTTACGATGGCACTAATTGCAATCATTTATAAAAAAATACCTCATCATATTATTAAATTTAATTAAAGCACATTGTTTAAAAAACGTACCTATAAGTGATTTAGTTGTAAGAAAATATTGCATCATACATAATATAATATCATTACAGTTTCTTATTATATAATATGTAATAAGAATTTATAAATTTTTATTAGAATACATTTCGTTACAATTTGAAATTAAATAATTGTATATTACTCGTACATTAAGCATATTATGATATATCGAAATGTTATCGTATATACCAGGTTAGTGGTATAAAACTGGGAACCTGATCGAGTGTGATCTAAATATATCAGAAGGTCCAGAAGAACGCGTTAAATACGTACCTATTTAGTTCTCATCAACCATATCACACGTCCTATACGACGATAATACATTATATAATATTATAATAGGTAGGTATAATATGGTTATAGTTACCCACACGTGCATTATTTTATATTATCACCTCTGCCATGTCATTACAATAATGTTATACTGGATCGTCATTCGTCGTTGATAGGTGTCGACGGAGGCTGTGGTCGTATAACAAGGGGCCGCGTGATTAGTAACGATATACATACATAAATACAATACAAGTATGCGTTGCACGTACAATAATAATAATATATTCTTAGCGGTCATTAGTGCGTCATTATTTTTCGTTCCCCGAAATGTAAAAAACGGCTAAGGAATGTGACGCGCGCCGCCTGCACGCACACAATACAGCGACATTATGATATTGATATTATATAGTGCATACGGTATAGGTATATTTATAGATATACGCAAACGGGTATAAGAGTTCGAAAAACGAAACCATTCGGCAGTACTGGGTATTTACCTGGTTACGGGTCATCGGTATTGACCGTGGACTGTGGAGGAGAAAAATAAGATTCGACCGAAAGTTGTAAGACAAGACGTCAAGACCTACTCTTCGCGCAGCAGATCATCCGTTAAAAATCACCAACCGATCCGACACATCTCTCACGTTTCTCACAGCCCGCACACTTATTAGTTATTTTAATACATGATATTATATGCTGCACGAAAACGAGTGCGTGTGAAAGGATATTACCTATATTTAATATTTTTATATAGGAACGGACCGCGAGTGAGTACATAACGACGAAAACGTTACACGGCCCGGACGGACGCCGTTTGAGGTTAATACGGTAATAAATTCGAAAACGACCACTTTTGAGCCGTCGGGGGCAACACACATAATAATATTACTGTTGTGTATACGCGTGCCGAGGTCAGTAACACATCGAGAGAGAATAGCGCAGATATCGGAGTCGATTCATTATAATTATTTGTAAGACGTACAATATATGCTCATCGTTCGTGTCGGCGCAGTGTGAACTATTATAATAACAACGTATTAAATTATACACCGAGTATATAGGTAAGGACGGTAAGGTATATATATGTGATTAAATTATATTATTATTAGTTATTACCTCGCGACCGGCAGTTTATACGAAAAAAATCTCAGTGGAACGACTACATAATATCATATTATTTGTAGCTAAAGTCGTACATATTATTATAGAAAAAAATGATAATCATCGGAGAAGGAGGAGGAGGAGGTATGCGCGATAAAAATGTTTCTTTTCGTTCACGCATTATACGACGTCATTATATTATTGTTATTATTACCTATTAGTTATTATTAAGGTATATACAAGGTGCACCTAATAAAATTATAACTGTATAATACGCTCTCATATATGCGTATCATATACCTATATAGTATTCTCAGCACACATTTTATTAAATTTATTAGTATTATTACAACGATAACGCTTGCGTTTTATACAAACGCGTTTACATTTTGAGGGTATACAATATTATGATAAAAAAAACTCGGCTTTTCACACGGTTAGCGCTCTAGCATTATTACGTTCCTATAATATAACATTACTATACGTTCCTATCAGTTCCTTGCGAGATGCAACGACAAACCTGTCCGAATAATATTGTAGCATTATATTTTGTAGTGAGCTCCATAATGTAACAATAGCGTTTTTAAATTTTATACCATACCACGTGCCCATTTGGGTTGCTTTGCGATGTAAAATTGTTTTCAAATTTATGTTTGTCGATTGTCCTTCCATACAAAAAATAATCCGTACGTCGCAAAATCGGGTATAAATCGTCATCGTATAATCCGCCACAGTCTGTTATTTTAATCGCGTAATACCTATACCTGGCTTGTAGCTACCTATAATAATATATACGTGAGGTATTATTTTTTATAGCGCGACAGCTGTTGTAGCCTGTTTAGTGTTTACATATGTTGTGATTAAATCAAACTTGTCTTACGCATGTTTTACAACAACAATTATTATGAATAAATACATTTATTAGTAAAATCGCTCTTTTCATTTCTATATATTATACGTTTTTTAAAACATTTTTTTTTCACCAATAAAATTTATTTTATATTATAACTATTTATAAGTAGGTACATATGCGTAAAACGTATTCATACCGTCTATACAAAATATTCAAGAACTGCTTTCTAATGCAGAGTATATAGATATATACTGATATATAGGTATTAATGTATTATAATAATAAAAAAAAAACCAAGCGCCACGTGCAGTAAAGTGATACACCAGTGTACAGACCATTTTCAATTATCTTTTATTGTTGGGCGCATCGTCGTGGACTGAGCTGAGACTCAGAGCGATTTCATTACTATTATTATTATTTTTTAATGTTATAACGATAAAAAAAAATACGTTTTAAGGCGACTACCATATAAAGGTCTGCGATGCTAATGCACCTCTATAATACACATCATCAGTACCTATTCAGTTTTCAATGAAACCGACCAAGCTCCGTTTCGACGGGGGTCGATAGTAACGCTCGATCGTGCAACGACGACCGGATATATACTTAAAAAAAGTAAGCATATTGCTTACAGTCCTCGAAAAAATTCAGCCCATGTAAAACGGCGTGAGCTATGTTTTCGACCGAAAATGAAACACGCTCCAGCCCCCTTAGAAACAAATTTTATTTATTTTACAATCACTCGTGGCCTGTCCCTTGTCCAATAGTCGGTAGTTTTGCGTTTGCATGAAAGTTAAATGCGCATGTAATCGTGTATTACTATTTTCGTGTTGGTCACTGAAAGCTTGAATTGAAACAGTTTCTGTCTACTAACAGCATAGTCCATACAAATGAAAATCAATATAAGAATGTTTCGCTTAACACGAGTTTAAGATTAAGACGACTATCGATTTAAATGTGACACGAGAATTTTCCAAACGTCCAAAAAGATAATCCCAATATCATGGATCTATACGGATAATCATATCTTGCGAGATCATCTGCAGATTTAATAAAATGTACTTACACCAAAACGTCGACGTTTACTTAACATTATTATTATAATAAATAGGTACGTCTATCAAGTCGCCTTCATAGTATGTGTAGGCAGCCAGGTAAGTATAATAAAATACGACGTCATTATAGCTGCTACAGCGTAGGTACCTAAAATATTATTATTAATATAAACGCAGTAAAGTGCAGCGGCGTGTGTTTATAGAAAAAAATTAATATTATTCATTAGTCGAGATGCACGCGGTTTGAGACAAATCGTCTGGGAACGGTAGGTACATATATTATAGTACAAGAGAAAAACGAAAAGGGTAATATATTTTAAAGTGCGCCTATATATAGTGTTGTACCCACTGCGTAGAAGAAATTGGTCGTGCGGAACGCGAATATGGAGATCTAGCGATGAGAGTATATATGTGTAGGTACGCGTTAGAGATATTATAATATATTAATATTTTATGGGCACGATAATGCGATTATTTTCATTTTTCTCGCCGATTGTTATTGTCCAATATAATATAATATTGTAGTTAATATATCTAGCAGTCGATAGATCACTATATTTTGAATACGACGATTGTTTGCAGTTTGCGACTACCCGTATTATGATCTGCGCATGGGAAATCGTAGGAAAAATAATATTAGATTGTAATAATATTAATATTGTTGTTTTGCACGCAGGTGACTGCGGAGACCTGATAAACTTGTGCAAAACACGGAGACATGTTTTACTCTGCGTGGAATGCTCAACGGTTGTGAGTCCGCGCACGTGTAAGACTGCGAGAGTAACTACTATCTAGTAAGTACAGTGTAAACCATTATTTACTATCGTTATTTTATTATTATATCGTAATCCGCGGCACAGTGTTTTTTTCCGTATGTGTGGTGTGCACTTGACATTGGAAATCTAGCGGATAACACCTTTTGTCTCGGAAATTGTGCGCCTCGGGATCACCGGTGCTATAGTTGTTTGTTATAAGTTTATAACATATAAAAACAGACACCGCGAAATCGCGCACCCATACAAAATAGTTCGATATACATTAAATAGTACCGGATCGATTACAATAACAACAAATAATGATTATAAATTATAATAATAACGACCACGATGACGATATTATGCCGATGATGACTATGTATTATTATTATATTATAAACCGCGGTCGCCCGCACTCGAGGGCGTCCGTGACATTGACGCGTTGTTCTATTTGACACCGTGTATCAATCAAACTGGTCTTGACAGTAGCTCAGAGCTTAACTTGTTTAATTATCGTATTATTCGTAGGTTAGGTTACTAGCGAGCATAATATATCACAATATTGTATTATTTATATAGCAGCAGTACGAATGTGCGAGAAACAAAACCGCAAAATAGAACTCAATTATAATGTAGGTACGATTCGTCAGAGTCTATAATATTGTTGTTGTAAAATATGTGTAGGCATCTAAATATTATTGTACCTATCTGGTGTAAACAACAAATATTATTTATACGCCGCTATTATGTTTCAGACTTATTATGAGTGTACCTGCGGACCTATATACGAATGCAAGCCATTACATTTTATTGACGTGTGCGATGCTTAAGAACTATAATATACTTCCCGATCGTAAATCAAACGTTACACAACTTACGAACGTTAGACATTTGCATTTAATATTGCCGGATAATATGAACAATTTCCTAAGTTCGAAACCCATAATAATTATTCATTGTTCGTAAAGTCTCCGGTCGGTTTCTATATTATGAGTTATGACATGATGATATAACATGCGTAGTATCATTTTCTTGATTTTATTTCAATACCTATTTGACATTCAAATAGCTGACTTACTTAAACTTCGAAATTTTTTTTTTTTTAATAATCCATACTTAAATCCATACCTAGGATACTGGACATTTTTGAATACTCAAAATCTTTCGATATGTTTGTGATTGATAAATTAAATTAAATTAAAGTTTGCATAATAATACACAAATACATTGCCGGTATACTTAAATTTATAAATTTAGCAACCGATTCAACCGAACATTTATCACCAACAATATCTCTCTATATACAATAACCAAACAAGTATATTATAACTATCGAGATTGAAAAAATAGTCCTATCTGCAACAGATAAATTGTTTTTACTACATTTTATACACAGATAATATATTTCGATAAGTCGTGTACATATATACATCTCCGCACACGCCATATATTAACAAACGCGTTACTGTATTATAATTCGTTGTACAGACCACACGGTGTTGTAATCCTTATATACAGAATTGCTGAATTAAAATTATTATGCGGTTCATTGTGTTAGAGGCTCACGAAAAAAACATAATAACGATCGTCCAATATTGACGGCGATAACATCGCGATTTCCTCTATTCTCTCTTTCTCTCCAAATCCGATAATCTTAATATTCATATATATATATATATATATATATATAACATCGTTATAATATTGCCATACGAGCCCATATACATATATATATATATTGATCGCGGGTACGCCTCCCTCATTGTCATTTCCTTCCGATCGGTTTTTGGTTTTTTTTCGCGTTGGCACGACTCCTCGATATATAGTGTCCGCCTCGTTCTACCCGTAACTCATTATGTTTTGACATGCTATTATAATATAGGCACGTCGCACGTCGTGCTTCGTATTGCATTGCTTTCGATATCGTTTCATTGAATTTTTCCCAGTGCAGTTGCTGCCGAGTGCGTCTAACTTTCGTGGAGTTGGCGATCAAACGAAAAAGTGAAAGCACGCGGGGAGATAAGGTATATAGGCATCGAGTACTTATACTATGGCTGTATATAGAAACCGAAACCATTCCCGAAATAAATAATTATAAACACACCCACTATAGCTGCTGCAGTATTATTATATGATATATATATTGCACTGCGAACCCGCCGCGAATTTGACTTTTAAAGGTACACGCACGAGAAGGTACGATATTTACAATTATAATCGTTATAAGAATAATGAGGCGATAGTGTTATAATTTGATGGTTAGATTTTGATATTATATGTTGCCCGAAAGCGTTTCTACAACAGTACAACACTTACACTCACTGCAGTCGATTTGAGAGTTTCTGCGGATATTTTGCTACACACTGCAGCGAGTATTACCGTGACAATTAAATTCCATTTAATGCATGACTATATTATAAGATCGTTATATTCTATACATGTATCGAATAGTTTGGTACTTACATAATATTTCACTTTAAGTTAATTTAAAATGTTGTATAATATAATGTATTAACACTTTGACAGACAGTTATGAATAATAGTGTATAGTTCTATAGCAGTATTTTTGATTATTAGTGACGCCTTCGGGGGACACTTTTGAATAATACTACCATAGTACCTATATATACCCATAAAACCCACTGAAAATAGACACTAGTTGTATATAGTGGTGGTATTTTCAATGTATTTTCACTACAAATATGACAGACCAAGTCTTTCTGTTGCCGTACAGGATACTGCAGCACAAAGAGACATTGGATACTGATGAAATAAAACAGATAGAATTTACCTTATGAAATGATATTATTTTGTTATGAACTAATATATTAAATTAAAATATTAGACATTTCATTAACTTTATTGATAATTATATATTTCCATATAGACGGTTAATCTCACACATAAATTATGATAAAAGCGTGTTTAAATCTGTATTATAACGTATAAACCATACCACATACCAGGTCTATATGATTGTAACTGTACAACGTAAAAACCACACTGAGAGATAAGCGATATCTAGCAGTAAACCAAAACTACGGAATAGCAATCAAATGCTAGAACATCGAACGAAATTAGTTATGAATTCTATGATTTTAATAGTTATTTGCATTGTCTGCGTCAATGCGTTATTGCGTTATAATAACGTCGATTAGATCGAATAGGATAGGTTTTCGTAAACTCACGAAAGCGTACAGTGGACTCTTTTACGACTTGTGGAGTCATGTCAATTATGTATAATAATATTATAATATCATTCGCCCAAACTGATTTCGATGCACTTCCGGACGCGGTGCGGACTACATAATATAGTTTTAGCCCAAACAGAAGTCTGCAGAAGTGGACACGTGCGTACGACGACGATAAGGTTTTGCAGCACATATCATTTGAATAAATAATAATTATATTATGTGCCACTCGACATGTTTCGACGAGTAGGTTCTCCGAGTTGTTGACTTTATACACCACACGCGTTTCCGGTTTTGGCGTCCTGTCGTTAATATACATCATTATTGTGTGCCGGAGCGTTTTTTTTTACGAGCATTTATGAACGGTTAAAATATATATTTTCATCAGTCAGGCATTCACTTGGACGTTCAATTAAAAAGCACAACGTGAAACGTTCAATGGTTGTTCATGATATTTTATATTTATAAGGCCATACAGTTAAACGCAGGTTACTGTGATAAGCGGCATCACCTGAATGCTGTTCGGTCAAATGAAATAAATTCAATAAATAATATGGACGCCACATTCATATTTAAATATATACAACTCATTTGTACGTACATTGTGTCAATAAATCTACTCGGAAAATACTAAGCGATGTCACAACATATCACAATAATTATTATAATATGGTAATATTCATTACGCATAGTGAAAGATATTACCAAGAATTTATTAAACCATGAGTATGTAATATATATATATAGATAAATTCGAATGAGATCACATTAAACTGATTATCACTCTGATCTCATATAACCCATTTTCACTAATTCAGTGTTTAAGATGCATCTAGACATCATTGACGCCCATTTTCAGGTGTCACGAATGGTTCGGTACATTATAAACGAATATAATTGCTGACTGTTGTTATATAATACCATAAAATAGATTTTACCTACCTACATAGTTTACGTTAGTACGTTTACACATTTATGTATGCATAACAATTATTTAGGAATCAGTTTTAAAATACTAATTATATATTTATTTAATAAGTCTGAGTTATGCACTGGGAGAATCCATTCGTATTACACGTTTTAAAACAATAATATTTAGAAAAAAAAACAAATTAAAACTGTAGGTGATCTAACTAAGTGGGTGATCTAACTAATTGGATCACTTTGGATAAATTAGAAGTAACATTCCGATTTGGTCACCTCCACATAAGACCAACAATAATATAAAACGCCTTTAATCGATATCCTTTCGTTTTCGGTTTCATTACAAGTCACTGATACTTACTATCCAGCTATCCTATGCACAACAATTGTTTTATTACACGATATTATGTTTTGTTTATATAATTGAAGTATCAAATGATTCATTACATGTAATAACAGCATAATAATCTATCGATCCCAATAAAATGAATTATGTGCTTCCCACCTAACACTTTGGTACATGATATAATAATATGCAGTTCCGCCATAATTTAATACGATATTATATATTATATAATGTCAAAAATGTTTAAAGTTGAAAGTCCCTTAAATTATTTGATTGAAAAATGAATTTTATAATGTAAGATTATAACAATGAATGTTTATTAATATACCATATAAAATATATATAGGTCGTGATTATTTTTTTTCAATCAATATTTGTAATGTATAAAAATGTTATGTATGTACTATATTGTATACAGGTATAGGTACATGAAACTCAACAAAATAAATTACGTTACAAATTGAGTTGCTCTATCTTGCGCTCATTAATAAATAAGAATAAATAATTATGTTGTCCGCTGAGTAGTAGTATATAGATAGGTACTACCCAATAGTCGATAAGTAAAAAATCGTTGAACTCCGACATTTCGAAATAGAAAATTGTGCACGATTTTATTCTATTTTTTTGTTTTTAGAAACCATTTGCAAACACGCACAGAGCATATAATATATTATAAACGTTACCGGAGCAGTACTAATTTTAAATAATGATGTATATGTCTTAATCTCAAACACTACCTACCAATATTGTTCCTCGTTAAATTGACGGGTCATTATTGTGGTTACACTGGAACTCTCACCGTCGTAAACCAAAAAATTAAAACACATCCGCATTGTCAAGATATGCAGATTGAAATAATTACCCGTGCCTGTATGATATATTGTGATATAATTTACGATCGTCGTTACGATGTGTATTTATCGAGTGAATAATAAAAAAAAATGCGAACATCGAAAATACCGAATAGTATAGTAATACTCACTTCCTTATCTTATATGGGTAAATACTGAAAAGTCATTGGCGAAAGAGCGAATCGGTCAACGTCGTCGTTGCATGCAGGAGACCATGGTAGAATAATAATAATAATAATAATAATAATAAAGATATCTAACACTAATAAACATAATATTGAGTAATAATTTGCGAAATATCATAATATAGCAGCTGCGGTGACTGGACTAAAAATCTAAACTATCACAAAACCCTTTAAATGGTTTTTGTTTAGTGCCGAATTATGTAATTTGGGATACAAATGATGTTGTGTATATGGCCGATTGCGAGTGCAAACATTAAGTTGCGGATAAACAAATTTTGTAACTTTTTTCACAAGTTATTTGTATATTTAAGACGCAAGTTAATACCTGATTTAATGATTTGATATTGTTATCCAATATAAGTCATCGCATAAGTGTTTCACGAAAGTGTTTTAGCGTTTTGTAATAACTTAAAAAAGTCACTTTCGGACCCAACATCATAGCCTATTTACCCTTTTAATTAATTTGTTTAGATGAATTCTGGACAATTATTGTCCAACAACAATACGGACAATTTCAAATGCAGTAATAATTATACGGGGGACGCAACTTGACAAAAATAGAGACGTCACACACACACATAGCAAGCCGAATTCATACATTTCTACAGACATGCATTTTTTTTAATGGGAGACTAACAATTGTCGGTAAACTGTATATGATAAAAGAATTATTTCAAATTTTGTGTTACAAACGACCACTGATTGAGGGTACCTACGTGCTCGTTTTCGAAAGGACTAACACACGGTTAGGTTGGTGCGAAAAATGTCAAATTCGTATCGATAAACGGGTGACACAATGTCTCGGATCCCGACGACTGCAGCAGTCACCATATATATAATATACGCATGTACATAGCTTCAAATGTTCGTCTGGACCGCGCGGTAACCCGAGTCCTTTGACCTCGTTGTGTGCAATGCCGCCGTTGCAGCGCCATTGGTTTCGTATACCACGGTTGCGGTTTCCCGTTATGTATTACATTATATAGTACACATCAAAAGTGGCATTTTAATTGAAAATCGTTGTTCGGAAAACCCGGCGAATCGGCAACGCGCGTGGGTTGACGTTTTTGTCACGCCGCCGCCGCCGCCGCCCGCGAACACAATTTATAACATTAACAGTATTATGTTGTACATTATTATTATTATTATTATTATGTAATCCCTCGAAATTAATTTTTTGCAAACAATGTCATAATTCCATGTAAAACAGGCCCCGCGGTCGCGGTCAGCGATTCGGTTTTATCAAACGGGGTCAAAGGTCGCTGGGGTGGCGGGATGTCGGGTCGATGGCATCGAACATTTCACATTTCCAGTCTATGCTGCAGCTCTATTATGTCGCGTTTATTTTTATTGCTCTGGTGTTCAAATTGTAGACATATAGGTGGCCCATTTTAACTGCCACTGTATAAACGGTTTTTATTTGTCAGTTTTTTTGAATTTCATCTGCTGCAGTATTCGCATCAGCAGTCTAAACTCTTACCGAAATACTCAAAAACGTTTCCTATATTTCAGGCTACTCTTTTGATCATCATAACGATATTTTAGACGCATCATCAAGGTTATTTTGATTTTATTAGTCTGAAGCTACTTATTAATTTTTTAATAATGTTCGTGTACAATTAATTTCGAGTATTTATCGAACAAAAGTAAACACTTATAAAGTTAGCTAGACGAGCGGAGTTAGCTAGACGATGTATAACTTTTGCAAGGTATACCCTTCTCATTATCCTCCGCCAATCTAAGTGTTTAAACAGTTGTTTATAATTAAATATTTGTTTGATATAGGGTCGATAATTTATACATCGACATTTTCAGAAATGTATTCCGTCTGCGATTTTTCTTCCGAAGTCACGAAACTGTATTATACTTTTAATGACATAAAAATCAATGTGACCAGTAAGAATTTCAAATAATGGATCAACTCGTAATAGTTACCACTAATAACTATGTACTTTACGCACAATATAATACGACGAGCGGTTTTTCTCATTCCATATTATGCAAGTTCGAGTATTATAAATATTATACTATAATATAACGTTTGAATTTATTTTAAAACCAAATCATCGTGGTTAAGTTATCGATAACAATACGTGAGTACAATATGTTACTCGATGCAGTTGGTATGTAAACCACGAACACACGCATACACCTTCATAGTTCATACCATAGACATTAGACCTGTTAAGTTAATAAGTCTATGGTTCATACCGAGGAAATGTTCGTCCGTAGACCAGCGAGCTGAGTGGTCGAACGTTACAGAATAAATAACAAAAATCGGAATGGACACTGGTAGAAACGCTTCCGTCGTCATTCACTGGATCCCGATGATATATTGATGTTTAATAATAAATGCAGTCGATGGAAATACGTTCGACATTTTCTGTGGGCGACTCGTACCGGGTGTTCAACCGAGAAATGCGCCCGACTCGTTTTCGAAACCGTTTTGGCCGCTTGTCGGGGTTAGGCCTGACCTTGACGGGGGTCCCCGGTGGACGCCGAGACTTTTCAAATTTATTTCATCCGTGACCCGTGGGCGGGGTCCGTGAATTATTACACGATGATCTTATAAATACGTATATCTGCGGGTCGAAAGATAAAAACCCACCACCCATATCTTACGCGTCATATACACATAATATATACATATATAGGTGCCCTGGGACGATCATCTATGGGACGCCGCCGGCGGGTCCGGATCCTAAGGTGCGGCGCTGGGAGGGGGGAATGGAACATAAACAACGATAATAACATTATAATATTGAACCTGTTGCAGGTATAGGTATAATTCACTAATCTCTTGCACGCGAAGTTGTAGCAACCCTTTCGCGGGCCGTTCGTGCGGCGACCTGTCGTGTCGCGTCAAACAAATCGTGCCGACCGGCTATGCGCTCGGACCCCGCTGCACCCTCCTCACTTCGCCCAAAAGCCCCTTTCGCCGACGAGTCTCCCGATAGAACTCGACGCGTATGCCTACCCGTTTTTACGGTTTCGCGTTGTTTTTTTCGCCACAACGCACACGTCACACGACTTTAGCCGGACGGACGTCGCCGCAGCATTCGACTATTATTATTATTATTATTATTATTTATTATTCGCCTTTCTCGATAAATATTATCATAACCACGGTCACATAAACCTCACACGTCATAATATTATACCGCAATATAGTACGGTTACAATAAATATTACGCTCTGCGGCCACGACCCGGAGAAAGAAATAATATACATTATCATTGCGTTTGAAGAGCGTTTTTTAGGAGCGATATATATGCCTATATACCTACGGCTGACCGCCTACGCGTTATCCCGACTCATATAATGTGTGTGTGTGTGTGTGCGTGTAATTTTAATTGCGTTTTCTCCGTTAAAAAACCAATATTATAATCACCCGCGCTACAATAATAATACTATAATATATTATGTACACGTCCTGCAGTTATCTGGTTAGCTGTGCCTGTACGCGAAGGCATATAATAATATTATGACTTTGTGTCAACTTCCGCTGCGCGATGACTGTATTATGCAAACCGACTACGAAATGTATAAAGATTAATACCGGTTTCAAAGCCATTAAAATAGCTGCTGTATACTATACACAGGTACACGCTTAATTTGTTATAAAATTATAATTTTCAAGTTACGCGTACATAATTCGGTTTCATCGACCAATTTAAATAAAGAATATGCGGACAACTAAATCAATCAATGTAATAAAACATATTATCCGTTATCCGTGCAACAATTTTATAATGTACACACATATATGAAATCGAAAATTAAAATGTTAAGTAGAAATTTATCACTTCCTAAAAACGAAATAAAACAAATCGTGTGTGTGTAATAAATTTTAACGATCGCCTTGTACACAACACGGCAAACGGTACATAAATCACGGTTATGTGTCGTTAAAAAACACGAGTAGGTAGAGTAAATTACGATCAAATTTGTCTGTTAGACTGTATAAACTTTTGCATTTACTGATGCAGCAGATAACTACTATACTTTACTATATAGACAATAGTGATAAGAATAGCGTAGTGTAGTTAAACACCATCATACGTCATGCGTATTATACAATAATAATAATAATAATAATAATATCCAAATGAGTGATATATTGTTTGAATAGAATACGTTGTACTCATAAGCATAAAAGTATGTATAAATTATAAAGGATAAAATGTAAATGAATAAAACAACCCTCCCCCCCAGTTCATTAAAAAATAGTAATAATAATGGGTTTTCTTTGTATTTTATGTGCTATTCCGTTCTTGCGAGCAACGTGACTTCAAGTGTAATAATAATATATACCTATATCAGTGTCCGAGGATATCGGAGGATCGAGAAAAAAATCGTTTATATATTTTATTTTATATGTTTCGTAGGTATATGTTGTTAACACGCGGCCCGGCCCCGCATCGACCGGAGGCATATATATATAGATAATATTATTATACACTTGTACACACACACACACATGTGAGTTGCAGTGATTCGCTGGACGCCAAGTGCACACACACACACAAGCACAGGATATACACCAGAATACGAGAGACATTCATTATTATTATCCAGCGCCAGCAGAACTAATTGGATACGACGTGATGCAGCGCACCTTGTTATACGCACACCTTATAATACCTGCGTACAACAATAATAATAATAATAATAATAATAGTAATAATACGTTCCTAGTCACTTTTCCCGATACTGCTGTAAATTGTAATATAATATATATAATATATAATATGTGTGTGTATATTACGAACAACAATCAATCCCGTCGCAAAGATAGGCACAGTGAAAAAAAAAAATACAAATCATGATAGGCATACGCAATAATATTAATATTTAATATGCCTACTATTATTATTATGATCGTAACATAACGGGCATTGTTATTATTGAAGATATTTTCGAAGTACTTTGACTAGTATTATAGGTATTATATTTTAGGCACACATTACTTGGGCATAATACTGAATTATATTAAAAGTACAATTATCCTCGAAAAATAATATAAAACCACTACCACTGCACCTAAAGATGATGATACGCTTTTAAAATATTGTGAAAAGTGCACGTATAATGTATAATAGCTTCTCGGCCACTGATCAAAACTCTAATTTGTGTGTGTGTGTGTGTGTGTGTGTGAATGTTACAATAAAATCATGATGAAATCATGTGTACATACTACATATTATATGGTTTTCAATAACACAATTAAAAAAATGCAGTTTGATCGCATCGGGGGAGGGGATGATCGAACGTCGGATATAGGTTTCCTCCCATCATGGTCATTTAACAAGCTTATACATGTTAAATTATACGTCAACGGTCAACTGGTTAATTATTATTATGACTAAATGCATTTGTCTCGTAGGGACTAATCGGAAACATTGATTATATATAATCAAATATTTATTTAATCATTATAAATTAAATTTCCCAATAACATTTTGCCCAATTAGTAAATCATAATTCCCAGCTAAATCATATATTATATGTTAACTACATAACATTAAAATATAATTTATAACTAGGTAACAATACATGTATAATATATTATACAGGGTGATTTATCAAGCATGCTTACAGAGTTACACCCATTTTCTCGTTTAATAACAAATTATTCAAATTCTGATTTTCAAATACTTGGATATTTTACACCATTTGAAGAGCGTCCTGTGGAGGAGTGTACAAATTTCTTTATTTCAAATAAGAGTCAACCCTTATTTACTGTAGATCGTTTAGAGTTTTTTTTTAAAATTTAGATGTTTTAATATCAATATTCGAGGTTATGGAATTATAAATATATAAAATTAATGCAAGGCTAAGGAGTACCTATATTATATACTAAGAATAATTGTCCTTAAAAGTGGTTTTACACAACTATAAAATATATGCAAATCTAATCTAGTACTAGTATTATTATTACATTGGGTAGGTACTGTAAATATATTAAATCTAAATTACTTTAAAATATAAAATGGGCAAATGAAGGTGAGCTTGTTTGGTGAATCACCCGGTATACAGAAACTAATTGAAACGATATGATCAAACTCCAAGATAATAAATTATTATTAATCCACGACGGAGAGAAATGCATTTTGGTATATTATATGCTATTATATGCAGCAGGTAGGTCGGCAGGTAGGTGCATTATAATCGACACGAGGTGTTGAAATACTAAAAATTATGATCGAATTACAACATTATTAGCGCCAAGTGCCAACACCGTCACAATAATAACAATTTAACAAGTATATGGGTAGCAATCACGACCGTATTTTGATCAAGAACGCTGTAAAACATAATAAGATTTTTGTAATGATATTATCAGAATATTATTATAACATACTTGGGACACACGACTGCGACGATATATCTAACTTGAGATACTCCCGATATTGTATAAGCCGTGTCCTAAATGTACGATTTCGGTATGGGAATATGGGATGTACCCGCAAGGACTAAAAATATTGTGTGTAGTCAAGCACACTTTGCGTAGTACGAAATTCTAAGTGTGTAACAAGGAATTAAAAAGTGTGCAATAAGCCTGCAGTATATACAATATACAGTAACTAGTAATATTGTTTTGTTTACAGATTTTTCTTCATTTCGTTTTTCATCGATTGATTCATATTGAAACATTTCGACATTTTGTACACAGCTTATGGATAACGAATGGACCATGGGAACTGTTTTCAAACTCTATATACTACTTATTGTGACGTCTGTTCGCTGCAAATAAATAGAAATTTTCTACTCCACTCGTCAATGTGTATGGATTAAATACACTATTTGGGGGTGTGAGCAGGCAACTCCGAGTTTAATATATAAGCGTGTAGTACGAAAAAAATTATATTTTAGCCTCTGGGATGTACCGTTTTCCGAGGGACAAGGGGCTGTTGACCGCTATAGTCTGTATATTACAACTTCTAACGAGCGTAACAACTACAAAATTGTATAGCGCGTGGTATAATTAAGTATATTGTGAGTGTATAATAATAATATCGAACTAACAGTGTGACAATTCGATCGATAAATCGACGGCACAGCCTACACGGCTACACAATAATATAATACTACGATATAATGACGACGACGACCACAATAAAATAATATAATATAATAATATATTATAAGATCATACGTGAACCGTGATGTAATATTATTTCACGATTCCTCGATGGCGGCGGCGCTAGGATAATATACGCCGTACGAGATATGACAATAATAATAATAATAATAATATAATATCACAGTTGAAGCTTAAGTATATCATTTTATTATATTTATATGTGGGCGCCTATACATGAATGAACTGAGTAGTGTGTACTGTGTATCCATCAGCAAGTCGATTGAGACGGTCACACTATTTGATACTTATGTACTGCGTTTTTATACCATTAACAATTGTATAGGTATATACGGTTTTATACCATTATATTATACTGCGTATTATTATTGTCACACCTTAACCGTTTATTTTATTACTGTAATCAGACCTCGTCCGTCCGTCTCCAGTTCATCTCGCGCATTATAATAATATTATACCTACACACTTACATTAAATACAATAGACATATCGATTTATTGTTATTATTATTATTTTATTTTTATCATTTCCATTATACTTTTTTACTACGCCTCTGTATCTTTTGACCGCTGGTCTTATATTTTATCATAGGTACGTATATATTGTTGTCAATTAAGGATAAACATGGACCGAGACTGCCGCGATAGTTATTACACAATATAATACACACGCATTGCGATTGTGTACATGTTGAATGTGTGCTTGGGAATCGATACTTATACATTATTATTATTTTGTATTCCCTAATGGTTATTTACGGATGAGCGAATTTTCTGGTCGTAGGTTTGAATAATACATTTACCCGGATAATTGAGTAACAATGTTTTTTAACGATTTTTAACGTTCGACGACAATTCATTTACTTATACACATACGCGTATGTATTATGTATATATTATAAACTGCTTACAGTTTCACTTCACTCTCTAAACGCACGACACTGGGTATTATATTATTATTATTATTATTATTATTATTATTATTACTATAACCCTGGGGTGGATAAAACGAGTAATGTGGTCGCCACAATATGTAAGTTAGTAATATTATAACCAGTTCAACTGTACCTATCATATAATTTATATATTATTATGATGTATTATGGTGGTGACTAAAAATAACGCACCAGAGATGGCAAACTATTCATAACAGTTCATAATATTATTTTTTAATATTTATCTATACAAAATGAAGTAGCTAAAAAGTTTTTTCCCCCGACGAAGAGCTATTATATACGCCTGTTTATGATGTTTAAAACATGTTTAAGCTCTGCCAACTTACAAAATAAAATGATTTTTAGTATACGACATAATATATCATTCTTCATCACAAAAAATAATAATCAAACAGAATATTTAGTAACTGTTTCAGGAATATAATAATAACTTGTGGTGCAATAAGTACAAGAAATAACAACGACGGACCATCCGCTTAAATCGTAATTAATTTTCTCTTTAAGATGAGTTTAAGTTAATGTAGAAACAGGAAGTACATAATAATATTATTCTAATATTCTGCAATTACAAAATCTAAAGCAACTAAGGAACATTTTCTAGAACCAGCACAAACCCTGATAATTAATATTTTAAACTAACATATGATTAAAAAAAACTGGGGGAGCTACGGAAAAAATTAAGGGGACGAGCCTCTCTAGCCCCCTTAATTGCGCCTATGCTAAAGCTGCTATAAAAATAAATACATGTTGGTATTGCAGACATTAAATTAAATCGTAATCGAAATACATAATATTTAATTTAATATATTTACTCTGAATTCGTTATATATTATGACAACATTTTATAAACGTATTTGTTTATTTCAGTCTACCCGTATACTAGTGGTCATGAGTCATAAATGATTGAGATACATTTGTGATAAGTACAACTGTGCAACAGTGCAACCCCTTAAAATAAAACTAGGAGAACAAACATGAGAATTATGGGTAAAGGTATTGCACAATATTGTAAATTTCTATAATAATTATTATATCCGATGTTAATATAATTTCAACAAAGTTGACCATCGGCCAAAATAAAGTGTTGGTCAACACTTGAAACAAGTTTTCTAATCGACATATAGTACACTAAATCGTATTACTACTCGCGGTTGAATGTAATTCTGAATAAACACAGTATGAAAGTTTTAAAAGAAATAAGTCTTTATAATATTATGTTATTGGTAGTCTAATATAATAAATAATATTATTTAAAAATTGGATTTTCCGTTCCCATTTATATTGTATCTGCAGTAAAAGTTTCGAGAAAGTAACGCTAACGCTGAATAAACAGACAAATCGAGATATTTTGTAATAAATCTTAGATCATGACACGCGTATAGTATTTCTAGATGAAAAATGTATTCTATAAAATATAGAAAAGAAAATATTTTAAAGTCAGCTGTTTCATCATTTGGAGAAATCATAATATTATGGACGCTTCTCTTTATACTTTTGTTTAATACAATATGCTAAACTTATAGAAGTGATTATACCAACAAAAAGGATACGCGTTGTAGTTGTGTAATGTAATTATTGTCAAAACTGATTAATATAATATTACATAACGTTCTCGTTCATCTGTAATACATGCACCTAGTACAAAAACCCGCTGCTGAAAGTTTCGATTTTAATAAAAAGTATCTTTATTCATATTCATATTTTCATTTGCATAAGTTAAATAATTTATGGTTGTAATTATTAGTTTTTCGAAAATTAATGATCTCAACTCCCGACAAAAATGTGTTTAATAACGATCGAAAAACTAGTTTAAACGAGTCGACAGTCAATTAAAATAAATATTTGACTACATCGGGGCTTCCTGAACTATATAGCAAATCGTAGGTAGGTAATTAATTTGCGAAAAAAAATTTCTAGTCATTCGCCGTCGTGTGAGGTTAAAAAAAATAATAATACATTACATATTTCTTACACCCCATTACCCTATAATCGTTGCCATTAATTATCTTCTCATTCATGCGTCCTCTAGTAACACTGTAAAAACCATTAGAAAGACACCTCCGTTCAAAGCGTATGTATGTATTGATTTAATATGATAAATAATATATCGATCGGTTTTCTTTTCATCGTACCTACCAACCCACTGTAATATATTATAATATTATTATCATAACAGTGTCACTTCTGCCCGAAGCTATGAAATCCGTTGCAAAAAATACATCATCGTCTCTTCCCTTGGCGTTTCTACATTTTCTCGTTTCTGCACTCTCGCGATCTATCTAAGGTACCGATAGGCACCTGCCGCCTACGGGTTTCCGATCAGTATAATAATACTGCTACTTGCGAATATAATATTATAATATGTTCCACGGTCAGTTGCGGACGTCCGTCGATCGGAATAATCGGCTGTCGCTCATAAAATTGTTTGTGCACACTGTACAGTTAGATCGTTAAAAATAATATTTATTGGCACTGTGGTGTGCAGTATAATATATGGTATAAACACGATATAACGCGTGTACATTACACTATACGTATAATATACGTCATGTAAATATGTAATAATAATATTTTATACCGATCGGAAGTGTGTTGTAACTGAATATTATAAATAATTATAATATAATAATATCGTTGTAGTGGACTGCTATATATTATATACTCGTATTGGGTTGCATTTGATGTACCAGAGATGAGGACTCTCACAATACACATACTAATATATCATATAGTAACAGTCAATAGATAATAATAATAATAATAATATTATCGTAAGACCGATTCATGACATTATACTGCACGTGAAAATCAATCGCGATGGACAGCCATCGAACCGAAGAATAAATCGTATGATGATAAAATATAATAATTACACGCGTATTGTTAGCCGTTATACCTATTAGATATATATAATATCTGTTGCAGTTATATACCGGGTGATTCTATTATCACCGAATACTCGTTAATTCAATAAACGTTTTCGAAAACAAATTTTTTACATGGTTTCTAGTCGTTATACAACGACATTAAAAAAAAAAAACAATATATTTTGTCATACTTTTACACGTACAGTTTTAATTTCATATTCCAAAGCAGAATATTTTTTCAAGTACTTGGTCACATAAAAATCGACTAGAAACCATGTAAAAAATTTGTTTTCGAAAACGTTTGTTGAATTAACGAGTATTCGATAATAAAAGAATCACCGGTATATAACTGCAACAGATATTATATATATCTAATAGGTATAACGGCTAACAATACGCGTGTAATTATTATATTTTATCATCATACGATTTATTCTTCGATCGGAAAATATTCCGCTTTCTGAGATGAAATTAAAACTATATGTACTATTTATCGTAATACAAAAAAGTGAAAAAATTATAAGGATAAAAAACGTTTAAAAATATAATTTTCTAGTAAAAACGTTGTTTTGTAACGACTTGAAACGATATGTATAAAAAAAATATTTACAAAAACATTGATACTTTTCGAGTAACGAGTGTCCTACGCGTTAAATGAATCAACCGGTATAGCTGGCATATAGGTACGGGGAAGACGCGCGCCAAGCCATTATACATATATTATGTGTACGATAATAATAATAATATGGTTTTAAGTAGGCACCGCTTTCAATAAAACACACACATATACGTGTACATATAATTATTATTAGGCACTGTGGGCAAAGATATTAGATAGGTATTAGGTATAGACACGTATATAATATGGTTAACCGCCATCACCTGTCTATAACCGTATCATTATGGGCGCGGCGGGTAAATTAGTATTTCACGGACTGCGGGGAGAAAAATAAATACGATTTCGTCTACACATTATTATTTCATTTTTTAAGCGCTCCGGTCTTGGGCGCATCCTCTAACCATTATATTTTTTACCTATATACATATTACAATAATACGTACCCGCTCGCGCACATTATAATATTTTGTGCCCATACACGACCGACACGACAATAACAATAACTCTTTCGAACTCGATATATAATTATACAATAATATAATACGAACACCGTTTGGAAATTGTTTTCAAACCGAAACGTGACGTTACGTTATAATCGGTTATTGTGCAGTACGAGTACTAGCTGCAGCAACGGACGAGCGCGCATATTATAATATTTGCGGTGCACACACATAATATAATATTATATTATAGTGTCATTGCAGATACCAATGTGGTGGTATACCTATAATGGTACATAGTGGTCGCAGTTGTTAGCACCGTAACAGCGGTTGCAGACAGACACGCTGTTGCGTTGCGCAAGAACGAGATGACTCGGGAGACGATGATTCGCCGGCGTTGCTGCACGCGGAATGGAATAGTCGCGCATTGTTGTCCTGCAGATCACGTATCTCTCTATACATTATATTATTTCTTTTTTCTCTTTCTCTCTCTCTCTCTCTCTTTCTTTCTTTTTATCTTTCAGACGCGCACACGACTATTATTGTGGTGCTGTGCGCGGGAGGTATATACGAAGCAGGACCCTATATACTATACATTTAACTATATAATAACATGTAATAATGTGTGTGTGTACTTACCGAATATTTGCATGTGTCGAGTATTTCCACTTCTGTAAGAACGCTATCGAACGTCACGTCGTGTCTGTACAACAGGTCTACAATACGTAACAACAAAACAAAACAAAAAAGGATTAATTAAAAGTGCATTATGCAAACGGCGTGATAAATGTTATCTATTTTTAGATCAGAAAATGTACACTATACGAGCGCGTACTTACGGTTCGTAGGTACATAACTATACCTGGATATATAGGTACAACATACGTACACATACCTATATTATACCTACCTATATTTATATAGTATACAGATAGTAGACAAGACTTAGGCATTTATAAATCTACCAATAACACTTCACAGTTCAAATTATATAAATCAATAGGTACCTAGTCCAAACATTTATGTGCCAATATTATTATTCTCCCATGACAGGGACTTACACGTTTCAGAATTGATCACGTATTGTTTATAAAAAAAATCGTATAAGAGTACATATAATATATAATAATATATTATGTTCAATACGATTTTACTTTTATGTTATACACTATTCGTGAAGTCTTTATTACAATATTGTGTAGTGTTCGTATTCATTACATGAGCAATAATATGTATACTATGCTAGTTACATATTATAATATAAATAATTATGCACCAGCTACTTATAGGGTTACAAATTTAATTAAAATTTGCCATGTCTAAGATATAAAACTTTTAAGCCACATAAATACTATATATAGAACGATTACTGATTAGTGGGAGCAGCTTGGTGCTTGGACGTTCGAAATTAATTTTCACCAACACTTTTTACTATATACGATTTCAGACATAACCTTTAAAGGGTTCAGGGACAGCGTGATTAAAAAAAAGTGAAATTATGTGTGCATGCGTTGTTATGATATCCCCATTTGGAAGTTAAATTAATATTTTATTTACAATAATTTAATCATTTTTGTAAAACGTGTGAACGCTGAATTTCATTATTTTTACCGCGTATAAAAGACTTTATTGTATAAATATATTGTTTGTTTGTTTGAAATAACAAATTGAATATTATCAGGAGCGAAAACTCATTGTAAAAATTCCATTTTCCTCACTAGTCAACCTTGGTTTAAATAAGACCTTGAAATTGTATGGTATCCTTAAATACTTATTCAAATTGATTATTATACCTTAACTGTATGCTAAAATTTATATTTTTCAGGTCATTTAAAATTATATAGGTATATATAATTCTGAAAAGCACACGCATTTGTACGTCTGCAGGTTGATGCACCGTGGAAAAACTCAAGTATAATATACTAACTGCGAAGATATACTTTATATGGTCGTTGACTGCAAAGAAATTAAATTGGTTTAACTCACGAGTAAACCGCTTGAACCATAATAAATAAAAAATAAAATTATTACCCAACCCGAAGGTGCAAAATAATAGTTAACCGATATAGGGGAGTTATCCTGGCACCACAACCTAAACTGTTTTCTTCGAAATAGGAACCACAAGGCACAAATTCGTAACCTGTATCCCATATCAGGAAAATCGTTTTCCTCAAACGGGTACTAGCTGTCGTAACGTTACACCAACACTCGCACTTCGAAATAATCCACTAACAAAATTCAAAACTAATCCAGGGTTTAGTAATGGATAGTTAAATCACAATAACGACAAATGTCGATAATATTAATTTGTTTTAATTTCAGAGGTAATAACTCTACTTATATAAATATAGGATATCGTCAGAGCTGAAGAGGAGAAAATATATTCAAAAAAGCGACTATACGGTAGTCCTAGGTATTCTCGGCGAAGGTGTCCTAACCGTAAGTATGCACAAAATATAACATCGATGTTATGCGCATATTCAGTATAGCTAGACGTAATATTATATAGTACGATCGTGTAATAACAAACTTATATTATTATTATTATTATTATTACTATTATTATTATTGTGTACCCGACGACGAGGGTTGTAGGACACTCTGTACGGTCACTTCGAAGAAATAAAAAGCGCAGACAGTCTTTACTTGTTTGTACTATATTATATAATAGGACTGTAACAACATTCATTATACGACAGTTTGTACTATTTCAGATAGGAATTGTAGATTTCAAACAAAAATAAATAATAGTAGATACCCATTAATTCATTACATTATATTGTATTATATTATACATTATGCGTATAATGATATATAAATGCTTAAAATTATAAGCTGTAATTCATAAATTTAAAAGTTAAATGTATTGCAAAATATTTCAAGTAATTGTTGATTATAGCTATAATTTCTTGTTGATAACTCTCATGACCATTTAAAAAAAAATTTGGATTCAACTATTATGGCTTAAAATTGTTCATAGTGAACGAATGTCAAATGTTACCAATATAAGTAATGATTAATACTAATCGCGGGTGCTTCATCTAAACTTTAGAAAAATCTATAATCTCACCTTTTAAGATATATTTCACAGTTTATTTTCATACCCTACAAAGTGATCAGTATAACATCATGTCATCGCACAAATAGCCACGATGGATTATCGCCCAGTTTATATTCACCACGCAAAGTGCAGTCCGCAGAATGTGAAAACCAAACAACAGAGACAGTATAGTTGTGCAAAGTGGCTGTTTTCGGGCACGGAGAGTCTCGCACGCCGTGGCGTCAGCTGCAGCGCGGCGGTGGTCTTCCGTCTGCGAGCTGTCTAAACAGCGGCATCGCGCGTGCGAACGAGGCGCGTTACGTGTCCGCCGCCCACGGGCTCGCATCATAATAATAATAATTTAGTAACGCCGAGAGATGACCGTCGAAACCGTCGAGCGAAAAAGAAGAAGAAAAATTTGGTTCCGCGGCGCAGACGGAAGATATAGGAAGCGCCCGACGCCGCCGCCGCGTTTTTATTAATTATGTCGCCCATATATACGAATCGTTCATGAAAACATCGTCGGCGACGAGACGTTTTCTTTTTCTCTAGTTTTCAATTAATCGAGTGGGCGGACTTTGACTCGGCGGCCCGCCGACGGAATTCTGTACGCCTATTTATGCATGATAATAATAATAATAATAATAATAATAATAATAATAATGTTAAATCATAAATAATACGCACCACGGCGGCGGCGGCGTTTAATAATATTGTTATGTACGTTCGAGATAAAAATATAATAAGCTGACAAGGCAGTACAATAATATAAATATATTGCGGTTCAGCCTACACGCACCCAAAGGCCGATACACCGATATTGTGATGTTTATTGAACTTGCGCTCGTGTATAGGTCACGTCGCCCACGTGGCCTCGCGCAACTGCGACTACCGCAAAAACCGTAAATCGGCGGCGGGTCAAAGGTCCCGGAGGCATATAAGCATTCTGGGGTCTGTTTCGGCACCTGTGTTCAAATACGCATTCTCATTGGTCGATTTTAAATTCCCGCCAAATTATTACAGACGTTAATATGATAATATGATAATCATTACAAAAACTTTAAAATTCCTAAAAATTCCTAAATATTTCCAAATATCAACCTGAGCAAGACATTTTTAAGATT